>NW_025745215.1:285000-290000 GCF_021184085.1 Oncorhynchus gorbuscha | reverse complement strand
ACCTGTCCTAATGCACCACACTGGGAGAGTCCACAGTGGTAACCTGTCCTAGTGCACCACACTGGGAGAGACCACAGTGTTAACCCACACCACACCACCACACTGGGAGAATCCACAGTGTTAACCTGTCCTAGTGCACCACACTGGGAGAGTCCACAGTGTTAACCTGTCCTAGTGCACCACACTGGGAGAGTCCACAGTGTTAACCTGTCCTAGTGCACCACACTGGGAGAGTCCACAGTGTTAACCTGTCCTAATGCACCACACTGGGAGAGTCCACAGTGTTACCCCACACCACACCACCACACTGGGAGAGTCCACAGTGTTAATCCACACCACACCACACCACCAACCTGTCCTAATGCACCACACTGGGAGAGTCCACAGTGTTAACCCACACCACCACACTGGGAGAGTCCACAGTGTTAACCCACACCACCACACTGGGAGAGTCCACAGTGTTAACCCACACCACCATACTGGGAGAGTCCACAGTGTTAATCCACACCACACCACCACACTGGGAGATTCCACAGTGTTAACCCACACCACCATACTGGGAGAGTCCACAGTGTTAACCCACACCACACCACCACACTGGGAGATTCCACAGTGTTAACCCACACCACCATACTGGGAGAGTCCACAGTGTTAACCCACACCACCGTACCGGGAGAGTCCACAGTGTTAATCCACACTACCATACTGGGAGAGTCCACAGTGTTAACCTGTCCTAATGAACCATACTGGGAGACTCCACAGTGTTAACCCACACCACACCACCATACTGGGAGAGTCCACAGTGTTAACCCACACCACACCACCAGACTGGGAGAGTCCACAGTGTTAACCTGTCCTAGTGCACCACAAAGGGAGAGTCCACAGTGTTAACCTGTCCTAGTGCACCACACTGGAAGAGACCACAGTGTTAACCTGTCCTAATGCACCACACTGGGAGAGTCCACAGTGTTAACCTGTCCTAGTGCACCACACTGGGAGAGACCACAGTGTTAACCCACACCACACCACCACACTGGGAGAATCCACAGTGTTAACCTGTCCTAGTACACCACACTGGAAGAGACCACAGTGTTAACCTGTCCTAATGCACCACACTGGGAGAGTCCACAGTGTTACCCCACACCACACCACCACACTGGGAGAGTCCACAGTGTTAATCCACACCACACCACACCACCAACCTGTCCTAATGCACCACACTGGGAGAGTCCACAGTGTTAACCTGTCCTAGTGCACCACACTGGGAGAGTCCACAGTGTTAACCCACACCACCACACTGGGAGAGTCCACAGTGTTAACCCACACCACCACACTGGGAGAGTCCACAGTGTTAACCCACACCACCATACTGGGAGAGTCCACAGTGTTAATCCACACCACACCACCACACTGGGAGATTCCACAGTGTTAACCCACACCACCATACTGGGAGAGTCCACAGTGTTAACCCACACCACACCACCACACTGGGAGATTCCACAGTGTTAACCCACACCACCATACTGGGAGAGTCCACAGTGTTAACCCACACCACCGTACTGGGAGAGTCCACAGTGTTAATCCACACTACCATACTGGGAGAGTCCACAGTGTTAACCTGTCCTAATGCACCATACTGGGAGACTCCACAGTGTTAACCCACACCACACCACCATACTGGGAGAGTCCACAGTGTTAACCCACACCACACCACCAGACTGGGAGAGTCCACAGTGTTAACCTGTCCTAGTGCACCACAAAGGGAGAGTCCACAGTGTTAACCTGTCCTAGTGCACCACACTGGAAGAGACCACAGTGTTAACCTGTCCTAATGCACCACACTGGGAGAGTCCACAGTGTTAACCTGTCCTAGTGCACCACACTGGGAGAGACCACAGTGTTAACCCACACCACACCACCACACTGGGAGAATCCACAGTGTTAACCTGTCCTAGTACACCACACTGGAAGAGACCACAGTGTTAACCTGTCCTAATGCACCACACTGGGAGAGTCCACAGTGTTAATCTGTCCTAGTGCACCACACTGGGAGAGTCCACAGTGTTAACCTGTCCTAATGCACCACACTGGGAGAGTCCACAGTGTTACCCCACACCACACCACCACACTGGGAGAGTCCACAGTGTTAACCCACACCACACCACACCACACCACCAACCTGTCCTAATGCACCACACTGGGAGAGTCCACAGTGTTAACCTGTCCTAGTGCACCACACTGGGAGAGTCCACAGTGTTAACCCACACCACCACACTGGGAGAGTCCACAGTGTTAACCCACACCACCACACTGGGAGAGTCCACAGTGTTAACCCACACCACCACACTGGGAGAGTCCACAGTGTTAACCCACACCACCACACTGGGGGGGCCACAGTGTTAACCCACACCACCACACTGGGAGAGTCCACAGTGTTAACCCACACCACACCACCACACTGGGAGATTCCACAGTGTTAACCCACACCACCATACTGGGAGAGTCCACAGTGTTAACCCACACCACACCACCACACTGGGAGATTCCACAGTGTTAACCCACACCACCATACTGGGAGAGTCCACAGTGTTAACCCACACCACCGTACTGGGAGAGTCCACAGTGTTAATCCACACTACCATACTGGGAGAGTCCACAGTGTTAACCTGTCCTAATGCACCATACTGGGAGACTCCACAGTGTTAACCCACACCACACCACCATACTGGGAGAGTCCACAGTGTTAACCCACACCACACCACCAGACTGGGAGAGTCCACAGTGTTAACCTGTCCTAGTGCACCACAAAGGGAGAGTCCACAGTGTTAACCTGTCCTAGTGCACCACACTGGAAGAGACCACAGTGTTAACCTGTCCTAATGCACCACACTGGGAGAGTCCACAGTGTTAACCTGTCCTAGTGCACCACACTGGGAGAGACCACAGTGTTAACCCACACCACACCACCATACTGGGAGAATCCACAGTGTTAACCTGTCCTAGTACACCACACTGGAAGAGACCACAGTGTTAACCTGTCCTAATGCACCACACTGGGAGAGTCCACAGTGTTAACCTGTCCTAGTGCACCACACTGGGAGAGTCCACAGTGTTAACCTGTCCTAATGCACCACACTGGGAGAGTCCACAGTGTTACCCCACACCACACCACCACACTGGGAGAGTCCACAGTGTTAACCCACACCACACCACACCACACCACCAACCTGTCCTAATGCACCACACTGGGAGAGTCCACAGTGTTAACCTGTCCTAGTGCACCACACTGGGAGAGTCCACAGTGTTAACCCACACCACCACACTGGGAGAGTCCACAGTGTTAACCCACACCACCACACTGGGAGAGTCCACAGTGTTAACCCACACCACCACACTGGGAGAGTCCACAGTGTTAACCCACACCACCACACTGGGGGGGCCACAGTGTTAACCCACACCACCACACTGGGAGAGTCCACAGTGTTAACCCACACCACACCACCACACTGGGAGAGTCCACAGTGTTAACCCCCACCACACCACCACACTGGGAGATTCCACAGTGTTAACCCACACCACCATACTGGAAGAGTCCACAGTGTTAACCCACACCACCATACTGGGAGAGTCCACAGTGTTAATCCACACCACCATACTGGGGGAGTCCACAGTGTTAACCTGTCCTAATGCACCATACTGGGAGAGTCCACAGTGTTAACCCACACCACACCACCAGACTGGGAGAGTCCACAGTGTTAACCTGTCCTAGTGCACCACAAAGGGAGAGATTGGAAACCCAAATTGGTCTACACGGACATGTTCTGGCCCGGTTTAGATCTTATCTGTCGGAAAGATATCAGTTTGTCTCTGTGAATGGTTTGTCTTCTGACAAATCAACTGTAAATTTCGGTGTTCCTCAAGGTTCCGTTTCAGGACCACTATTGTTTTCACTATATATTTTACCTCTTGGGGATGTTATTCCAAAACATAATGTTAACTTTCACTGCTATGCGGATGACTCACAGCTGTACATTTCAATGAAACATGGTGAAGCCCCAAAATTGCCCTCGCTAGAAGCATGTGTTTCAGACATAAGGAAGTGGATGGCTGCAAACGTTCTACTTTTAAACTCGGACAAAACAGAGATGCTTGTTCTAGGTCCCAAGAAACAAAGAGATCTTCTGTTGAATCTGACAATTAATCTTAATGGTTGTACAGACGTTTCAAATAAAACTGTGAAGGACCTCGGCGTTTCTCTGGACCCTGATCTCTTTTGAAGAACATATCAAGACCATTTCGAGGACAGCTTTTTTCCATCTACGTAATATTGCAAAAATCAGAAACTTTCTGTCCAAAAATGATGCAGAAAAATTAATCCATGCTTTTGTCACTTCTAACCCTCCACACCACCACACCACCATACTGAGAGAGTACACAGTGTTAACCCCCACCACACCACCATACTGAGAGAGTACACAGTGTTAACCCCCACCACACCACCATACTGGGAGAGTCCACAGTGTTAACCCACACCACCATACTGGGAGAGACCACAGTGTTAACCCACACCACCATACTGGGAGAGTCCACAGTGTTAACCCACACCACCATACTGGGAGAGTCCACAGTGTTAACCCACACCACCATACTGGGAGAGTCCACAGTGTTAACCCACACCACCATACTGGGAGAGACCACAGTGTTAACCCACACCACCATACTGGGAGAGACCACAGTTTTAACCCACACCACCATACTGGGAGAGTCCACAGTGTCAACCCCCACCACACCACCACACTGGGAGAGTCCACAGTGTTAACCCACACCACACCACCATACTGGGAGAGTCCACAGTTTTAACCCACACCCCCATACAGGGAGAGTCCACAGTGTTAACCCACACCACCATACTGGGAGAGTCCACAGTGTTAACCCACACCACCATACTGGGAGAGTCCACAGTGTTAACCCACACCACCATACTGGGAGAGACCACAGTG
>NW_025745215.1:225000-280000 GCF_021184085.1 Oncorhynchus gorbuscha | reverse complement strand
GAGTTACTGGGGCACCATGGCAACCATCCTGGTATTCACCCTCACCTGTGTAGCTTCTTCCTCTGCTGTACAGCTATAGGATCGGGTGCAGCAGAAACATCACATCGTAGGGAGAGAGGATTGCCATAAAGAAATATCCAGCTCCAAAACCTGTTTGGTGATCAACAATAGAAATGTCTACTTTGCTCACCAGCAATGGGGCAGACATCAAACAACAACTACTAGCATAGGCCTGCTACTACTACTGCTAACTACTAGCATAGGCCTGCTACTACTACTGCTAACTACTAGCATAGGCCTGCTGGTCTTTTGGTATGTCAAAGTTGCTGGACATTTACAATTTACTTATGCATTTGGAATTTGTTGTTTAAATGTATTATCACATAATCCAAATGTGTTGTAGACAAAATAATGAAAAGGGCTGTCTGGTAGCCTCAATAAATAGAGGTTTGTAGTTGAACAAGTTGCTGTAAAGATTTTTGTTTTACTTGACTTGAGACTTGACTTGGAAAAAAATGTGTCACTTGACTTGATTTGCTCTTAGAACGCACAACTTGGACTTGACTCGAGACTCGACCTGTTCTACATGTGTCTCGACCTGTTCTACCTGGGGCTCGACCTGGTCTACCTGGGGCTCGACCTGTTCTACCTGGGGCTCGACCTGGTCTACCTGGGTCTCGACCTGTTCTACCTGGGTCTCGACCTGTTCTACCTGGGTCTCGGCTTGGACTTGACTTGAGACTCGCCCTGGTCTACCTGGGTCTCGACCTGTTCTACCTGGGTCTCGACCTGTTCTACCTGGGTCTCGACCTGTTCTACCTGGGTCTCGACCTGTTCTACCTGGGTCTCGACCTGTTCTACCTGGGTCTCAGCTTGGACTTGACTCGAGACTCGACCTGTTCTACCTGGGTCTCGACCTGTTCTACCTGGGTCTCGACCTGTTCTACCTGAGTCTCGACCTGTTCTACCTGGGTCTCGACCTGTTCTACTTGGGTCTCGACTTGTGACTGTGCAATAATAATGACTTGGTCCTCCAATAATAATGACTTGGTTCTCCAATAATAATGACTTGTTCCTCCAATAATAACGACTTGGTTGGTCCTCCAATAATAATGACTTGGTCCTCCAATAATAATGACTTGGTTGGTCCTCCAATAATAATGACTTGGTTGGTCCTCCAATAATAATGACTTGGTTGGTCCTCCAATAATAATGACTTGGTTGGTCCTCCAATAATAATGACTTGGTTGGTCCTCCAATAATAATGACTTGGTTGGTCCTCCAATAATAATGACTTGGTCCTCCAATAATAATGACTTGGTCCTCCAATAATAATGACTTGGTTGGTCCTCCAATAATAATGACTTGGTCCTCCAATAATAATGACTTGGTTGGTCCTCCAATAATAATGACTTGGTTGGTCCTCCAATAATAATGACTTGGTTGGTCCTCCAATAATAATGACTTGGTCCTCCAATAATAATGACTTGGTTCTCCAATAATAATGACTTGGTTGGTTCTCCGATAATAATGACTTGGTCCTCCAATAATAATGACTTGGTTGGTTCTCCAATAATAATGACTTGGTCCTCCAATAATAATGACTTGGTTGGTCCTCCAATAATAATGACTTGGTTCTCCAATAATAATGACTTGGTTGGTCCTCCAATAATAATGACTTGATAGGTTCTCCAATAATAATGACTTGGTCCTCCAATAATAATGACTTGGTTGGTTCTCCAATAATAATGACTTGGTCCTCCAATAATAATGACTTGGTTCTCCAATAATAATGACTTGGTTCTCCAATAATAATGACTTGGTTGGTTCTCCAATAATAATGACTTGGTCCTCCAATAATAATGACTTGGTCCTCCAATAATAATGACTTGGTCCTCCAATAATAATGACTTGGTTCTCCAATAATAATGACTTGGTTGGTCCTCCAATAATAATGACTTGGTCCTCCAATAATAATGACTTGGTTGGTCCTCCAATAATAATGACTTGGTTGGTCCTCCAATAATAATGACTTGGTCCTCCAATAATAATGACTTGGTTGGTCCTCCAATAATAATGACTTGGTTGGTCCTCCAATAATAATGACTTGGTTGGTTCTCCAATAATAATGACTTGGTCCTCCAATAATAATGACTTGGTCCTCCAATAATAATGACTTGGTTGGTTCTCCAATAATAATGACTTGGTTGGTCCTCCAATAATAATGACTTGGTTGGTTCTCCAATAATAATGACTTGGTTGGTCCTCCAATAATAATGACTTGGTTGGTTCTCCAATAATAATGACTTGGTTGGTCCTCCAATAATAATGACTTGGTTAGTCCTCCAATAATAATGACTTGGTTGGTCCTCCAATAATAATGACTTGATAGGTTCTCCAATAATAATGACTTGGTCCTCCAATAATAATGACTTGGTTGGTTCTCCAATAATAATGACTTGGTCCTCCAATAATAATGACTTGGTTCTCCAATAATAATGACTTGGTTCTCCAATAATAATGACTTGGTTGGTTCTCCAATAATAATGACTTGGTCCTCCAATAATAATGACTTGGTCCTCCAATAATAATGACTTGGTCCTCCAATAATAATGACTTGGTTCTCCAATAATAATGACTTGGTTGGTCCTCCAATAATAATGACTTGGTCCTCCAATAATAATGACTTGGTTGGTCCTCCAATAATAATGACTTGGTTGGTCCTCCAATAATAATGACTTGGTTGGTCCTCCAATAATAATGACTTGGTTGGTCCTCCAATAATAATGACTTGGTTGGTTCTCCAATAATAATGACTTGGTCCTCCAATAATAATGACTTGGTCCTCCAATAATAATGACTTGTTTGGTTCTCCAATAATAATGACTTGGTTGGTCCTCCAATAATAATGACTTGGTTGGTTCTCCAATAATAATGACTTGGTTGGTCCTCCAATAATAATGACTTGGTTGGTTCTCCAATAATAATGACTTGGTTGGTCCTCCAATAATAATGACTTGGTTAGTCCTCCAATAATAATGACTTGGTTGGTCCTCCAATAATAATGACTTGGTTGGTCCTCCAATAATAATGACTTGGTCCTCCAATAATAATGACTTGGTCCTCCAATAATAATGGCTTGGTTCTCCAATAATAATGACTTGGTTGATTCTCCAATAATAATGACTTGGTCCTCCAATAATAATGACTTGGTTCTCCAATAATAATGACTTGGTTCTCCAATAATAATGACTTGGTTGGTCCTCCAATAATAATGACTTGGTTGGTCCTCCAATAATAATGACTTGGTTGGTCCTCCAATAATAATGACTTGGTTGGTTCTCCAATAATAATGACTTGGTCCTCCAATAATAATGACTTGGTCCTCCAATAATAATGACTTGGTTGGTTCTCCAATAATAATGACTTGGTTGGTCCTCCAATAATAATGACTTGGTTGGTTCTCCAATAATAATGACTTGGTTGGTCCTCCAATAATAATGACTTGGTTGGTTCTCCAATAATAATGACTTGGTTGGTCCTCCAATAATAATGACTTGGTTAGTCCTCCAATAATAATGACTTGGTCCTCCAATAATAATGACTTGGTCCTCCAATAATAATGGCTTGGTTCTCCAATAATAATGACTTGGTTGATTCTCCAATAATAATGACTTGGTCCTCCAATAATAATGACTTGGTTCTCCAATAATAATGACTTGGTTCTCCAATAATAATGACTTGGTTGGTTCTCCAATAATAATGACTTGGTCCTCCAATAATAATGACTTGGTCCTCCAATAATAATGACTTGGTCCTCCAATAATAATGACTTGGTTGGTCCTGAGGCGATTCCTAATTGGAGTCAGCTGATTCTAGTTGTCTCGGATTGGGAACCGTATTTAGGTAGCCTGAGTGCGCGTTGTATTTCGTGGGTGATTGTACCTGTCTTAGTGTTAGTCACCAGATAGGCTGTATTAGTTTCATTCGTTTGTTGTTTTCTTCTTCGTTATTTCATGTACTGTATTTTCTTTATTAAAAGTCATGAGTAACCTACACGCTGCATTTCGGTCTGACTTTCTACAATCAACAGACGAAGATCATTACAGAATCACCCACCACGATTCACAGACCGAGCAGCGTGTGAACTGGCAGGATCTGAAGGAGGACGATATGGATTATACTACGTGGGAAGATATCGACAGGTGGGCGGCCGACCCAGTGCGAGTTCAAGAGCCCGCCTGGGATTCCCTACAGCAATGCGAAGAGGGCTATACACGGATGGAATCGAAAAGGAGAGCACGGCTATACAGAGCGAAAACCGTAGGTAACGTGGGAAAGCGCAGAGAGAGAGTGGCAGAGTCAGGAGTCAGACCTGAGCCTACTCTCCCTGTTAATTGTGAGGAGCAGCAATATGAGGACTTCTGGTCTTGGGAGATGATATTAGACGGTCAAGGACCCTGGGAGCAGCCGGGAGAATATCGCCGTCCCAAGGAGGAAATAGAGGCAGCTAAAGCGGAGAGGCGTATGTATGAGGCGGCAGCACGGCGACGCGGTTGGAAACCGGAAAAACAGCCCAAAGAAATTATTGGGGGGGAGCTAGAAGGGAGAATAGTTATGCCAGGTAGGAAACCTGCGCATACTCCCTGTGCTCACCGTTGGGCTAGAGAGACCGGGCAGGCACCGTGTTATGCTATGGAGCGCACGGTGTTTCCAGTGCGGGTGCAGAGCCAGCTGCGACTCATACCAGCCCTTCCTATTGGCCGGGCTAGAGTGGGCATCGAGCCAGGTAAGCTTGGGCAGGCTCGGTGCTCAAGAGCTCCAGTGCGCCTGCACGGTCCGGTCTATCCAGAGCCACCTCTACACCCCAGTCCTCCGGTAGCAGCTCCCCGCACCAGGCTTCCTGTGCGTGTCCTCGCGCCAGTACCACCAGTTCCAGCACCACGCACCAGGCCTCCAGTGCGCCTCGCCTGTTCAGCGCAGCCAGTGCTTTTCTCCTCTCCGGCGCTGCCGGAGTCTCCTGTCTGTCCAGCGCCACCAGTGCTACCAGTCGGCCCAGCGCGTTCAGTGCGCCTCGCCTGTTCAGCGCAGCCAGAGCTTTTCTCCTCTCCTGCACTGTTGGAGTCTCCCGCCTGTTCAGCTCAGCCAGAGCCTTTCTCCTCTCCTGTGCTGCCGGAGTCTCCTGTCGGCCCAGCGTCACCAGTCTGCCAGGATCCACCAGAAGTGCCAGTCTGCCAGGATCCGCCAGAAGTGCCAGTCTGCCAAGATCTTCTAGATCGGCCAGACAACCTTAATCATCCAGGTCCACCAGCCAGCCAGGATTTACCGGAGCCTACTACCTGCCTGAGCTTCCTCTCAGTACTGAGCTTCCTCTCAGTACTAGGCTCCCTCTCTGTACTGGGCTCCCTTTCAGTACCGAGCTTCCTCTCAGTACCGAGCTTCCCCTCAGTACCGGGCTTCCCCTCAGTAGCGGGCTTCCCCTCAGTAGCGGGCTTCCCCTCAGTACCGGGCTTCCCCTCAGTACCGGGCTTCCCCTCATTACCGGGCTGCTTCGGTCCCGGGCTGCCCCTCTGTCCCGGGCTGCCCCGCTGTCCTGAGTTGCCCCTCTATCCTGAGTTGCCCCTCTATCCTGAGTTGCCCCTTTATCCTGAGTTGCCCCTCTATCCTGAGTTGCCCCTCTGTCCTGAGTTGCCCCTCTGTCCTGTGTTGCCCCTCTGTCCTGAGTTGCCCCTCTGTCCTGAGTTGCCCCTCTATCCCGAGCTTCCCCTCTGTCCCGAGCTGCCCCTCTGTCCCGAGCTGCCCCTCTGTCCCGAGCTGCCCCTCTGTCCCGAGCTGCCCCTCAGTTATGTGGGGATCAGGGTGAGGACTATTAGGCCATGGTCGGCGGAGAAGGTGGATTATCCTAGGACGCGAAGGGGAGGAACTAGGACATTTATGGAGTGGGGTCCACGTCCCGAGCCAGTACCGCCACCATGGACAGACGCCCACCCGGACCCTCCCTATGCTCTTGAGGTGCGTCCCGGAGTCCGCACCTTAGGGGGTTCTGTCACGCTTTGGTCATTGTATCTTGTGTTTTTGTTATATGTTTGGGTAGGCCAGGGTGTGACATGGGTTTATATGTTGTATTTCGTATTAGGGTTTGTATTAATTAGGAGTGTGTATTAGTAGGGGTGTGTCTAGTTAGGCTTGGCTGCCTGAGGCGATTCCTAATTGGAGTCAGCTGATTCTAGTTGTCTCGGATTGGGAACCGTATTTAGGTAGCCTGAGTGCGCATTGTATTTCGTGGGTGATTGTACCTGTCTTTGTGTTAGTCACCAGATAGGCTGTATTAGTTTCATTCGTTTGTTGTTTTCTTCTTCGTTATTTCATGTACTGTATTTTCTTTATTAAAAGTCATGAGTAACCTACACGCTGCATTTCGGTCTGACTTTCTACAAACAACAGACGAAGATCATTACACTCCAATAATAATGACTTGGTCCTCCAATAATAATGACTTGGTTCTCCAATAATAATGACTTGGTCCTCCAATAATAATGACTTGGTCCTCCAATAATAATGACTTGGTTCTCCAATAATAATGACTTGGTTGGTCCTCCAATAATAATGACTTGGTCCTCCAATAATAATGACTTGGTCCTCCAATAATAATGACTTGGTTGGTCCTCCAATAATAATGACTTGGTTCTCCAATAATAATGACTTGGTTCTCCAATAATAATGACTTGGTTCTCCAATAATAATGACTTGGTCCTCCAATAATAATGACTTGATTGGTCCTCCAATAATAATGACTTGGTTGGTCCTCCAATAATAATGACTTGGTTGGTCCTCCAATAATAATGACTTGATTGGTCCTCCAATAATAATGACTTGGTTGGTCCTCCAATAATAATGACTTGGTTGGTCCTCCAATAATAATGACTTGGTTGGTCCTCCAATAATAATGGCTTGGTCCTCCAATAATAATGGCTAGCAGCATTTCACTGCCCTGTTGAGAGGTAGCTGGCTAGAAGCATTTCACTGCCCTGTTGAGAGGTAGCTGGCTAGAAGCATTTCACTGCCCTGTTGAGAGGTAGCTGGCAGGAAGCATTTCACTGCCCTGTTGAGAGGTAGCTGGCTAGCAACATTTCACTACCCTGTTGAGAGGTAGCTGGCTAGAACCATTTCACTGCCCTGTTGAGAGGTAGCTGGCTAGAAGCATTTCACTGCCCTGTTTAGAGGTAGCTGGCAAAAACATTTCACTGCCCTGTTGAGAGGTAGCTGGCTAGAAGCATTTCACTGCCCTGTTGAGAGGTAGCTGGCTAGAAGCATTTCACTGCCCTGTTGAGAGGTAGCTGGCTAGCAGCATTTCACTGCCCTGTTGAGAGGTAGCTGGCTAGAAGCATTTCACTGCCCTGTTGAGAGGTAGCTGGCTAGAAGCATTTCACTGCCCTGTTGAGAGGTAGCTGGCTAGAAGCATTTCACTGCCCTGTTGAGAGGTAGCTGGCTAGAAGCATTTCACTGCCCTGTTGAGAGGTAGCTGGCTGAGAGCATTTCACTGCCCTGTTGAGAGGTAGCTGGCTAGCAGCATTTCACTGCACTGTTGAGAGGTTGCTGGCTAGCAGCATTTCACTACCCTGTTGAGAGGTAGCTGGCTAGAAGCATTTCACTGCCCTGTTGAGAGGTAGCTGGCTAGCAGCATTTCACTGCCCTGTTGAGAGGTAGCTGGCTAGCAGCATTTCACTGCCCTGTTGAGAGGTAGCTGGCTAGAAGCATTTCACTGCCCTGTTGAGAGGTAGCTGGCTAGAAGCATTTCACTGCCCTGTTGAGAGGTAGCTGGCTAGAAGCATTTCACTGCCCTGTTGAGAGGTAGCTGGCTAGCAGCATTTCACTGCCCTGTTGAGAGGTAGCTGGCTAGAAGCATTTCACTGCCCTGTTGAGAGGTAGTTGGCACAGCATTTCACTGCCCTGTTGAGAGGTAGCTGGCTAGCAGCATTTCACTGCCCTGTTGAGAGGTAGCTGGCTAGAAGAGGTAGCTGGCTATTTCACTGCCCTGTTGAGAGGTAGCTGGCTAGCAGCATTTCACTGCCCTGTTGAGAGGTAGCTGGCTAGAAGCATTTCACTGCCCTGTTGAGAGGTAGCTGGCTAGAAGCATTTCACTGCCCTGTTGAGAGGTAGCTGGCTAGAAGCATTTCACTGCCCTGTTGAGAGGTAGCTGGCTAGAAGCATTTCACTGCCCTGTTGAGAGGTAGCTGGCTAGCAGCATTTCACTGCCCTGTTGAGAGGTAGCTGGCTAGCAGCATTTCACTGCCCTGTTGAGAGGTAGCTGGCTAGCAGCATTTCACTACCCTGTTGAGAGGTAGCTGGCTAGCAGCATTTCACTGCCCTGTTGAGAGGTAGCTGGCTAGCAGCATTTCACTGCCCTGTTGAGAGGTAGCTGGCTAGCAGCATTTCACTGCCCTGTTGAGAGGTAGCTGGCTAGAAGCATTTCACTGCCCTGTTGAGAGGTAGCTGGCTAGAAGCATACTGCCCTGTTGAGAGGTAGCTTTCACTAGTTGAAGAGCATTTCACTGCCCTGTTGAGAGGTAGCTGGCTAGCAGCATTTCACTGCCCTGTTGAGAGGTAGCTGGCTAGCAGCATTTCACTGCCCTGTTGAGAGGTAGTTGGCTAGCAGCATTTCACTGCCCTGTTGAGAGGTAAGCAGCATTTCACTGCCCTGTTGAGAGGTAGTTGGCTAGAGCATTTCACTGCCCTGTTGAGAGGTAGCTGGCTAGAAGCATTTCACTGCCCTGTTGAGAGGTAGTAGCTGGCTAGCAGCATTTCACTGCCCTGTTGAGAGGTAGCTGGCTAGCAGCATTTCACTGCCCTGTTGAGAGGTTGCTGGCTAGCAGCATTTCACTACCCTGTTGAGAGGTAGCTGGCTAGAAGCATTTCACTGCCCTGTTGAGAGGTATCTGGCTAGCAGCATTTCACTGCCCTGTTGAGAGGTATCTGGCTAGCAGCATTTCACTGCCCTGTTGAGAGGTAGTTGGCTAGCAGCATTTCACTGCCCTGTTGAGAGGTAGTTGGCTAGCAGCATTTCACTGCCCTGTTGAGAGGTATCTGGCTAGCAGCATTTCACTACCCTGTTGAGAGGTAGTTGGCTAGCAGCATTTCACTGCCCTGTTGAGAGGTAGCTGGCTAGCAGCATTTCACTGCCCTGTTGAGAGGTAGTTGGCTAGCAGCATTTCACTGCCCTGTTGAGAGGTAGCTGGCTAGCAGCATTTCACTGCCCTGTTGAGAGGTAGCTGGCTAGCAGCATTTCACTGCCCTGTTGAGAGGTAGCTGGCTAGCAGCATTTCACTGCCCTGTTGAGAGGTAGCTGGCTAGCAGCATTTCACTGCCCTGTTGAGAGCCCTGTAGCTGGCTAGCATTTCACTGCCCTGTTGATAGCTGGCTAGCAGCATTTCACTGCCCTGTTGAGAGGTAGCTGGCTAGCAGCATTTCACTGCCCTGTTGAGAGGTAGCTGGCTAGCAGCATTTCACTGCCCTGTTGAGAGGTAGCTGGCTAGCAGCATTTCACTGCCCTGTTGAGAGGTAGCTGGCTAGCAGCATTTCACTGCCCTGTTAGCTGGCTAGCAGCATTTCACTGCCCTGTTGAGAGGTAGCTGGCTAGCAGCATTTCACTGCCCTGTTGAGAGGTAGCTGGCTAGCACTGCATTTCACTGCCCTGTTGAGAGGTAGCTGGCTAGAAGCATTTCACTGCCCTGTTGAGAGGTAGCTGGCTAGCAGCATTTCACTGCCCTGTTGAGAGGTAGCTGGCTAGCAGCATTTCACTGCCCTGTTGAGAGGTAGCTGGCTAGCAGCATTTCACTGCCCTGTTGAGAGGTAGCTGGCTAGCAGCATTTCACTGCCCTGTTGAGAGGTAGCTGGCTAGCAGCATTTCACTGCATTTGAGAGGTAGCACAGCATTTCACTGCCCTGTTGAGAGGTAGCTGGCTAGCAGCATTTCACTGCCCTGTTGAGAGGTAGCTGGCTAGCAGCATTTCACTGCCCTGTTGAGAGGTAGCTGGCTAGCAGCATTTCACTGCCCTGTTGAGAGGTAGCTGGCTGGCTAGCAGCATTTCACTGCCCTGTTGAGAGGTAGCTGGCTAGCAGCATTTCACACTGCCCTGTTGAGAGGTAGCTGGCTAGCAGCATTTCACTGCCCTGTTGAGAGGTAGCTGGCTAGCAGCATTTCACTGCCCTGTTGAGAGGTAGCTGGCTAGCAGCATTTCACTGCCCTGTTGAGAGGTAGCTGGCTAGCAGCATTTCACTGCCCTGTTGAGAGGTAGCTGGCTAGCAGCATTTCACTGCCCTGTTGAGAGGTAGCTGGCTAGCAGCATTTCACTGCCCTGTTGAGAGGTAGCTGGCTAGCAGCATTTCACTGCCCTGTTGAGAGGTAGCTGGCTAGCAGCATTTCACTGCCCTGTTGAGAGGTAGCTGGCTAGCAGCATTTCACTGCCCTGTTGAGAGGTAGCTGGCTAGCAGCATTTCACTGCCCTGTTGAGAGGTAGCTGGCTAGCAGCATTTCACTGCCCTGTTGAGAGGTAGCTGGCTAGCAGCATTTCACTGCCCTGTTGAGAGGTAGCTGGCTAGCAGCATTTCACTGCCCTGTTGAGAGGTAGCTGGCTAGCAGCATTTCACTGCCCTGTTGAGAGGTAGCTGGCTAGCAGCATTTCACTGCCCTGTTGAGAGGTAGCTGGCTAGCAGCATTTCACTGCCCTGTTGAGAGGTAGCTGGCCTAGCAGCATTTCACTGCCCTGTTGAGAGGTAGCTGGCTAGCAGCATTTCACTGCCCTGTTGAGAGGTAGCTAGCAGCATTTCACTGCCCTGTTGAGAGGTAGCTGGCTAGCAGCATTTCACTGCCCTGTTGAGAGGTTGGCTAGCAGCATTTCACTGCCCTGTTGAGAGGTAGCTGGCTAGCAGCATTTCACTGCCCTGTTGAGAGGTAGCTGGCTAGCAGCATTTCACTGCCCTGTTGAGAGGTAGCTGGCTAGCAGCATTTCACTGCCCTGTTGAGAGGTAGCTGGCTAGCAGCATTTCACTGCCCTGTTGAGAGGTAGCTGGCTAGCAGCATTTCACTGCCCTGTTGAGAGGTAGCTGGCTAGCAGCATTTCACTGCCCTGTTGAGAGGTAGCTGGCTAGCAGCATTTCACTGCCCTGTTGAGAGGTAGCTGGCTAGCAGCATTTCACTGCCCTGTTGAGAGGTAGCTGGCTAGCAGCATTTCACTGCCCTGTTGAGAGGTAGCTGGCTAGAAGCATTTCACTGCCCTGTTGAGAGGTAGCTGGCTAGGCATTTCACTGCCCTGTTGAGAGGTAGCTGGCTAGCAGCATTTCACTGCCCTGTTGAGAGGTAGCTGGCTAGCAGCATTTCACTGCCCTGTTGAGAGGTAGCTGGCTAGCAGCATTTCACTGCCCTGTTGAGAGGTAGCTGGCTAGCAGCATTTCACTGCCCTGTTGAGAGGTAGCTGGCTAGCAGCATTTCACTGCCCTGTTGAGAGGTAGCTGGCTAGCAGCATTTCACTGCCCTGTTGAGAGGTAGCTGGCTAGCAGCATTTCACTGCCCTGTTGAGAGGTAGCTGGCTAGCAGCATTTCACTGCCCTGTTGAGAGGTAGCTGGCTAGCAGCATTTCACTGCCCTGTTGAGAGGTAGCTGGCTAGCAGCATTTCACTGCCCTGTTGAGAGGTAGCTGGCTAGCAGCATTTCACTGCCCTGTTGAGAGGTAGCTGGCTAGCAGCATTTCACTGCCCTGTTGAGAGGTAGCTGGCTAGCAGCATTTCACTGCCCTGTTGAGAGGTAGCTGGCTAGCAGCATTTCACTGCAAAGTTGAGAGGTAGCTGGCTAGCAGCATTTCACTGCCCTGTTGAGAGGTAGCTGGCTAGCAGCATTTCACTGCCCTGTTGAGAGGTAGCTGGCTAGCAGCATTTCACTGCCCTGTTGAGAGGTAGCTGGCTAGCAGCATTTCACTGCATAAAGATATATATATTGAGAGGTAGCTGGCTAGCAGCATTTCATTTACTAAAGCCCTGTTGAGAGGTAGCTGGCTAAAGCATTTCACTGCCCTGTTGAGAGGTAGTTGGCTAGCAGCATTTCACTGCCCTGTTGAGAGGTAGCTGGCTAGCAGCATTTCACTGCCCTGTTGAGAGGTAGCTGGCTAGCAGCATTTCACTGCCCTGTTGAGAGGTAGCTGGCTAGCAGCATTTCACTGCCCTGTTGAGAGGTAGCTGGCTAAAGCATTTCACTGCCCTGTTGAGAGGTAGCTGGCTAAAGCATTTCACTCAATGAAATGTTGAGAGGTAGCTGGCTAGCAGCATTTCACTGCCCTGTTGAGAGGTATGGCAGCAGCATTTCATTTTGTTCCCTGTTTGTTGTATCTTGTGTATGACATAAAAAAAATGTTGATTTCATGTTCAAGATATATAAAATAGAAGATATATATATAAAGATATATAAATAAATATATATAAAGATATATAAATAAATATATATAAAGATATATAAATAAATATATATAAAGATATATATATAAAGATATATAAAATAGAAGATATATATATAAAGATATATAAAATAGAAGATATATATATAAAGATATATAAATAAATATATATAAAGATATATATATAAAGATATATAAAATAGAAGATATATATATATAAAGATATATAAATAAATATATATAAAGATATATATATAAAGATATATAAAATAGAAGATATATATATAAAGATATATAAAATAGAAGATATATATATAAAGATATATAAATAAATATATATAAAGATATATATATATAAAGATATATAAAATAGAAGATATATATATAAAGATATATAAATAAATATATATAAAGATATATATATAAAGATATATAAAATAGAAGATATATATATAAAGATATATAAATAAATAGAATATATATAAATATAAAAATATATATATAAAAGATATATATATATAAAAATATATAAAATAGAAGATATATATATAAAGATATATAAATAAATATATATAAAGATATATATATAAAGATATATAAATAAATATATATAAAGATATATAAAATAGAAATATATATTTTAAGTGAATGATGATAATCAGTTTACACAGAATTATTGCATTTTATATAACACACACACACACACACACACACACACACACACACACACACACACACACACACACACACACACACACACACACACACACACACACACACACACACACACACACACACACACACACACACACACACACACACACACACACACACAAACCTTCGACAGGCGTCACCCTCCGCAGCGCAGAGGCAGGCACGCATTTCTATAGGGTGGTGTAGTACCATCATGGGCACCGGGCGGCTCGTGATTGACCAGTTTCTCTCCGGTACTGTCAACCAGCAGCGCGCCGGCGCCTCCCCTTCCCATATAAGTGAACGGAATCTATTCATTCTTCACGCGGTGCTTGGTGAAGTAGAATCGACTGGTCCACGGGACGTTGACAGAATAAAATCTACTACTTTTGAAACATTTCTGTCGACCGTTTTCTTTTGGTAGTTTGGTTTTTACGTCGGTCATAGCCATCTTCATCGCCTACATATAATCTCCGGTATTTGGCAGCAGTGATTGTTTTCTCTCTACCCCGCGGTACGGGTGCGTTTATTACCGAAATGAAGGCTACTACTCCCGTCCGCCCCCAGAAGGATACCTCAAGCAGCAGCGGCAACGAGCTTTCTTTACACTACGTCTCGGATCACAGCCTGAGCATTGCCCGGTCTCGGTTGCAGGAAGAAGAGCAGCTGTGTCTGCAGGACGATATGAACCAGTGTTACAGTCGCCTCAAGCGCCTCGTTCCCACCATACCGCAGGATAAGAAAGTCAGCAAAGTGGAGATCCTTCAGCACGTCATAGATTACATCTTGGACCTGCAGCTCGCGCTGGAGACGCACCCTTCTCTCCTGAAACAACAGACGGGGACCATGACGGGGACGTGCCCGCCGTTCCCAGCCTCTAACCGGACACCACTAACGGTTCTCAACACAGACCACCAGGTAAGAAGCAATGGCACAAGACGTAAATTCAACGTCTCTTCCACGTTGGTTCAACAATGAAATGACGTGGAAACAACGTTGATTCAACCAGTGTGTGCCCAGTGGGATGGTCCAGAAGACTATATATAGAATGGGTGGTGTGGTGTGTATCAGTTGCGTTGTCCTTTTCAAGTCAGGAGACTCCTGTATTGTAGAATAACAAATGGCCCTGTTTATGTTCTTGTGGAAAACACCATATTGACAGAGACACATGTTATTGAAACATCGTATTGGCAGAGACACATGTTATTGAAACATCGTATTGACAGAGACATGTTATTGAAACATCGTATTGACAGAGACATGTTATTGAAACATCGTATTGACAGAGACACATGTTATTGAAACATCGTATTGACAGAGACACATGTTATTGAAACATCGTATTGACAGAGACACATGTTATTGAAACATCGTATTGACAGAGACACATGTTATTGAAACATCGTATTGACAGAGACACATGTTATTGAAACATCGTATTGACAGAGAGACATGTTATTGAAACATCGTATTGACAAGGCAGAGACACATGTTATTGAAACATCGTATTGACAAGGCAGAGACACATGTTATTGAAACATCGTATTGACAGAGACACATGTTATTGAAACATCGTATTGACAGAGACACATGTTATTGAAACATCGTATTGACAGAGACACATGTTATTGAAACATCGTATTGACAGAGACATGTTATTGAAACATCGTATTGACAAGGCAGAGACACATGTTATTGAAACATCGTATTGACAGAGACACATGTTATTGAAACATCTATTGACAGAGACACATGTTATTGAAACATCGTATTGACAGAGACACATGTTATTGAAACATCGTATTGACAGAGACACATGTTATTGAAACATCGTATTGACAGAGACACATGTTATTGAAACATCGTATTGACAAGGCAGAGACACATGTTATTGAAACATCATATTGACAGAGACACATGTCGTATTGACAGAGACACATGTTATTGAAACATCGTATTGACAGAGACATGTTATTGAAACATCGTATTGACAGAGACATGTTATTGAAACATCGTATTGACAAGGCAGAGACACATGTTATTGAAACATCATATTGACAGAGACACATGTCGTATTGACAGAGACACATGTTATTGAAACATCGTATTGACAGAGACATGTTATTGAAACATCGTATTGACAGAGACATGTTATTGAAACATCGTATTGACAGAGACACATGTTATTGAAACATCGTATTGACAGAGACACATGTTATTGAAACATCGTATTGACAGAGACACATGTTATTGAAAGGCATAATATGTAATTTCTAGTGGCAGTGGTTGGTGCATATGAAAGACAGGACCCCTGTGCATGAGGTGAAGGAGTCTATGGTCCTGCTGTGATGCTCTCAGATCAGATGATAAGTTGTGTTGTGCTGAAGGGTCATGTCATGTAGTCAACACTGGTTCATTCTCTGTATAGCTCGTGGTTTGTGTCACCTTACCTGACTCATAAACTGTCAGGTAGTATTCATTCTCTGTATAGCTCGTGGTTTGTGTCACCTTACCTGACTCAAACTGTCAGGTAGTATTCATTCTCGTTTCCCTTATTTCAGAGGATGTCAACAGGCAAAAAGGATGACTCAGTTTTGTGTCGCTGAGAAATGGCCAATGGTGAGTAGGATCCTATTATTCTGGTTTAAATCTGCTACACAATCTGTGTTGTCTTTTCAATGAAATATACCTTGAATTCATCTGGATTAGTATTATTATGAGTAGTACTAGCAGTATTATTATTATGAGTAGCACCAGCAGTATTATTATTATTATGAGTAGTACTAGCAGTATTAGTATGATCGAGAGTAGTACTAGCAGTATTAGTATTATTATGAGTAGTATTAGCAGTATTATTATTATGAGTAGTACTAGCAGTATTATTATTATGAGTAGCACCAGCAGTATTATTATTATGAGTAGTACTAGCAGTATTATTATTATTGTGAGTAGTACCAGTAGTATTATTATGGGTAGTACTAGCAGTATTAGTAGTATTGTGAGTAGTACCAGTAGTGTTATTATGGGTAGTACTAGCGGTGTTATTATTATGAGTAGTACTAGTAGTAGTATTATTATGGGTAATACTAGTAGTATTATTATGGGTAGTACCAACAGTAGTATTATTATGGGTAGTACTAGTAGTATTATTATTATGGGTAGTACCAACAGTATTATTATTATGGGTAGTACCAACAGTATTTTTCTTATGGGTAGTACTAGTAGTATTATTATTATGGGTAGTATTAGTATTATTATTATTATGGGTAGTACTAGTATTATTATTATTATGGGTAGTATTAGTAGTATTATTATGGGTAGTACTAGTAGTATTATTATTGTGGGTAGTACTAGTAGTATTCTTATTATGGGTAGTACTAGTAGTATTATTATGGGTAGTACTAGTATTATTATTATGGGTAGTACTAGTAGTATTATTATTATGGGTAGTACTAGTAGAATTATTATTATGGGTAGTACTAGTATTATTATTATTATGGGTAGTACTCGTATTATTATGGGTAGTACTAGTAGTATTATTCTTATGGGTAGTACTAGCAGTATTATTATTATGGGTAGTACTAGTAGTATTATTATTATGGGTAGTACTAGTAGTATCATTATTATGGGTAGTACTAGTAGTATTATTATTATGGGTAGTACTAGTATTATTATTATTATTATGTGTAGTACCAACAGTATTATTATTATGGGTAGTATTAGTAGTAGTATTATTATGGGTAGTACTAGTAGTATTATTATTATGGGTAGTACCAACAGTATTATTATTATGGGTAGTACTAGTAGTATTATTGTTATGGGTAGTACCAATAGTATTATTATTATGGGTAGTACTAGTAGTAGTATTATTATGGGTAGTACTAGTATTATTATTATGGGTAGTACTAGTAGTATTATTATGGGTAGTATTAGTAGTATTATTATTATAGGTAGTACCAACAGTATTATTATTATGGGTAGTACTAGTAGTATTATTATTATGGGTAGTACTAGTAGTAGTATTATTATGGGTAGTACCAACAGTATTATTATTATGGGTAGTACTAGTAGTAGTATTATTATGGGTAGTACTAGTAGTATTATTATTATGGGTAGTACTAGTAGTATTATTATTATTGGTAGTACTAGTAGTATTATTATTATGGGTAGTACTAGTAGTAGTATTATTATAGGTAGTACCAACAGTATTATTATTATGGGTAGTACTAGTAGTATTATTATTATGGGTAGTACTAGTAGTATTATTATTATGGGTAGTACTAGTAGTAGTATTATTATAGGTAGTACCAACAGCATTATTATTATGGGTAGTACTAGTAGTAGTATTATTATGGGTAGTACTAGTATTATTATTATGGTAGTACTAGTAGTAGTAGTATTATGGGTAGTACTAGTAGTAGTAGTATTATGGGTAGTACTAGTAGTATTATTATTATGGGTAGTACTAGTAGTAGTATTATTATGGGTGGTACTAGCAGTATTATTATTATGGGTAGTATTAGTAGTATTATTATTATGGGTAGTACTAGTAGTATTATTATTATTATGGGTAGTACCAACAGTATTATTATTATGGGTAGTACTAGTAGAATTATTATTATGGGTAGTACTAGTAGTATTATTATTATGGGTAGTAGTAGTAGTAGTATTATTATGGGAAGTACTCGTAGTATTATTATTATGGGTAGTACTAGTAGTATTATTATTATGGGTAATACTAGTATTATTATTATGGGTAGTACTAGTAGTATTATTATTATGGGTAATACTAGTATTATTATTATGGGTAGTACTAGTAGTAGTATTATTATGGGTGGTACTAGCAGTATTATTATTATGGGTAGTATTAGTAGTATTATTATTATGGGTAGTACTAGTAGTATTATTATTATTATAGGTAGTACCAACAGTATTATTATTATGGGTAGTACTAGTAGTATTATTATTATGGGTAGTACTAGTAGTATTATTATTATGGGTAATACTAGTATTATTATTATGGGTAGTACTAGTAGTATTATTATTATGGGTAATACTAGTATTATTATTATGGGTAGTACCAACAGTATTATTATTATGTGTAATACTAGTAGTATTATTATTGTTATTATTATGAGTAGTACTATCAGTATTATTATTATTATTATTCTGAGAAGTAGTAGCAGTATTATTATTATTGTTATTATGAATAGTACTATCAGTATTATTATTATGGGTAGTAGTAGCAGATGTATTATTATTATTATGAGTAGTACTATCAGTATTATTATTATGAATAGTACTATCAGTATTATTATTATTTTGAGTAGAAGTAGCAGAATTATTATTATTGTTATAAGTAGAGGTCGACCGATTAATCGGAATGGCCGATTAATTAGGAACGATTTCAAGTTTTCATAACAATCGGAAATTGGTATTTTTGGGTGCCGATTTAGCCAATTTTTTTATATATATATTTTTTTTATTTTATTTAACTAGGCAAGTAAGTTAAGAACACATTCTTTTTTTTAATGATGGCCTAGGAACAGTGGGTTAACTGCCTGTTCAGGGGCAGAATGACAGATTTTCACCTTGTCAGCTCGGGGATCCAATCTTGCAACCTTACAGTTAACTAGTCCAACGCTCTAACCACCTGATTAGTAGCAGTATTATTATTATTATTATTATTGTTGTTATTATTATTATGAGTAGTAGTAGTAGTAGTATTGTTGTTATTATTATTATGAGTAGTAGTAGTAGTAGTAGTAGTATTGTTGTTGTTATTATTATTATGAGTAGTAGTAGTAGTATTATTGTTGTTATTATTATTATTATGAGTAGTAGTAGTAGTAGTATTATTGTTGTTGTTGTTATTATGAGTAGTAGCAGTAGTAGTAGTAGTAGTATTATTGTTGTTGTTGTTATTATGAGTAGTAGCAGTAGTAGTAGTAGTAGTATTATTGTTGTTATTATTATTATGAGTAGTAGTAGTATTGTTGTTGTTGTTATTATTATTATGAGTAGTAGTAGTAGTAGTAGTAGTAGTAGTATTGTAGTTGTTATTATTATTATGAGTAGTAGTAGTAGTAGTATTGTTGTTATTATTATTATTATTATGAGTAGTAGTAGTAGTAGTAGTATTATTGTTGTTGTTGTTATTATTATTGTTATGAGTAGTAGTAGTATTATTGTTGTTGTTGTTATTATTATTGTTATGAGTAGTAGTAGTAGTAGTAGTATTATTGTTATTATTATTATGAGTAGTAGTAGTAGTATTGTTGTTGTTATTATTATTATGAGTAGTAGTAGTAGTAGTATTGTAGTTGTTATTATTATTATGAGTAGTAGTAGTAGTAGTATTGTTGTTATTATTATTATTATGAGTAGTAGTAGTAGTATTGTTGTTGTTGTTATTACTATTGTTATGAGTAGTAGTAGTATTATTGTTGTTGTTGTTATTATTATTGTTATGAGTAGCAGTAGTAGTAGTAGTAGTAGTATTATTGTTGTTATTATTATTATTATGAGTAGTAGTAGTATTATTGTTGTTATTATTATTATTATGAGTAGTAGTAGTAGTATTGTTGTTATTATTATTATGAGTAGTAGTAGTAGTAGTAGTAGTATTAGTATTGTTGTTATTATTATTATGAGTAGTAGTAGTAGTAGTAGTATTGTTGTTGTTATTATTATTATGAGTAGTAGTAGTAGTAGTAGTAGTAGTAGTAGTAGTATTGTAGTTGTTATTATTATTATGAGTAGTAGTAGTAGTAGTATTGTTGTTATTATTATTATTATGAGTAGTAGTAGTAGTAGTAGTAGTAGTAGTAGTAGTAGTATTGTTGTTGTTGTTATTGTTATGAGTAGTAGTAGTAGTAGTAGTATTGTTGTTGTTGTTATTATTATTGTTATGAGTAGTAGTAGTAGTATTATTGTTGTTGTTATTATTATTATGAGTAGTAGTAGTAGTAGTATTGTTGTTGTTGTTGTTATTATTATTATGAGTAGTAGTAGTAGTAGTATTATTGTTGTTGTTGTTGTTGTTATTATTATGAGTAGTAGTAGTAGTAGTATTATTGTTGTTGTTGTTGTTATTATTATGAGTAGTAGTAGTGGTAGTAGTAGTAGTATTATTGTTGTTGTTATTATTATTATGAGTAGGAGTAGTATTGTTATTGTTATTATTATTATGAGTAGTAGTAGTAGTAGTAGTAGTAGTAGTAGTAGTATTGTTGTTATTATTATTATGAGTTGTAGTAGTAGTAGTATTATTGTTGTTGTTATTATTATTATGAGTAGTAGTAGTAGTAGTATTATTGTTGTTGTTATTATTATTATGAGTTGTAGTATTATTGTTGTTGTTGTTATTATTATGAGTAGTAGTAGTAGTAGTAGTAGTAGTAGTATTATTGTTGTTGTTATTATTATTATGAGTAGTAGTAGTAGTAGTAGTATTGTTGTTGTTGTTATTATTATGAGTAGTAGTAGTAGTAGTAGTATTATTGTTGTTGTTATTATTATGAGTCGTAGTAGTAGTAGTATTATTGTTGTTGTTGTTATTATTATGAGTAGTAGTAGTAGTTGTTATTGTAGTAGTATTGTTGTTGTTGTTATTATTATGAGTAGTAGTAGTATTATTGTTGTTGTTGTTGTTGTTATTATTATTATTATGAGTAGTAGTAGTAGTAGTAGTAGTAGTAGTGTTGTTGTTATTGTTATTATTATGAGTAGTAGTAGTAGTAGTAGTATTGTTGTTATTATTATTATTATGAGTAGTAGTAGTAGTAGTAGTAGTATTATTGTTGTTGTTATTATTATTATGAGTAGTAGTAGTAGTAGTAGTAGTAGTAGTATTTGTTGTTGTTATTATTATTATGAGTAGTAGTAGTAGTAGTATTATTGTTGTTGTTATTATTATTATGAGTAGTGAGTAGTAGTAGTAGTATTATTGTTGTTGTTATTATTATTATGAGTAGTAGTAGTAGTAGTATTGTTGTTGTTATTATTATTATGAGTAGTAGTTGTAGTAGTAGTAGTAGTATTATTGTTGTTGTTATTATTATTATGAGTAGTAGTAGTAGTAGTAGTAGTAGTAGTGTTGTTGTTGTTATTATTATTATGAGTAGTAGTAGTAGTAGTATTATTGTTGTTATTATTATTATGAGTAGTAGTAGTAGTAGTAGTAGTAGTAGTATTGTTGTTGTTATTATTATTATGAGTAGTAGTAGTAGTAGTAGTATTATTGTTGTTGTTATTATTATTATGAGTAGTAGTAGTAGTAGTAGTATTGTTGTTGTTATTATTATTATGAGTAGTAGTAGTAGTAGTAGTAGTAGTAGTAGTAGTAGTAGTAGTATTATTGTTGTTGTTGTTGTTATTATGAGTAGTAGTAGTAGTATATTGTTGTTGTTGTTATTATTATGAGTAGTAGTAGTAGTAGTATTATTGTTGTTGTTGTTATTATTATGAGTAGTAGTAGTAGTAGTATTATTGTTGTTGTTGTTATTATTATGAGTAGTAGTAGTAGTAGTAGTAGTAGTAGTAGTAGTAGTAGTATTGTTGTTATTATTATTATTATGAGTAGTAGTAGTAGTATTATTATTGTTGTTGTTATTATTATTATGAGTAGTAGTAGTAGTAGTATTGTTGTTGTTATTATTATTATGAGTAGTAGTAGTAGTAGTATTATTGTTGTTATTATTAGTAGTAGTAGTAGTAGTAGTAGTATTGTTGTTATTATTATTATTATGAGTAGTAGTAGTATTAGTAGTATTATTGTTGTTATTATTATTATGAGTAGTAGTAGTATTGTTGTTGTTGTTGTTATTATAATTATTATGAGTAGTAGCAGTATTATTATTATGAGTGGTAGTAGTGTTGCTGCTGTTCTTCAGCTATTAAACTGTGACTTGCAGTAGCAGTAGACAGTGTCATTGAGTAACCTGAATATTGACAACACCCAGGAGCCAGCTGTGTGTTGCACAATAACTGTCCTCTTTGTGTAGCAACGTTCCAAGCAGAGGGTTAAAGGTCATCTGCCTGTAAATGAGGAGCAGAGCCTGGTTAGGTTAGCTGGAAGGCTCTGAGACCCAGACAGGCCTGGTTAGGTTAGCTGGAAGGCTCTGAGACCCAGACAGGCCTGGTTAGGTTAGCTGGAAGGCTCTGAGACCCAGACAGGCCTGGTTAGGTTAGCTGGAAGGCTCTGAGACCCAGACAGGCCTGGTTAGGTTAGCTGGACGGCCCTGAGACCCAGACAGGCCTGGTTAGGTTAGCTGGAAGGCTCTGAGACCCAGACAGGCCTGGTTAGGTTAGCTGGAAGGCTCTGAGACCCAGACAGGCCTGGTTAGGTTAGCTGTAAGGCTCTGAGACCCAGACAGGTTGACAGGCAGACAGACAGGCAGGTTGACAGGCAGACAGACAAGCAGGCTGACAGGCAGACAGGCTGACAGGCAGACAGGCAGACAGGCAGACAGGCAGACAGGCAGACAGGCAGGCAGGCAGGCAGGCAGGCAGGCAGACAGACAGACAGACAAGCAGGCTGACAGACAGGCAGACAGACAGACAGACAGGCAGGCAGACAGACAGACAGACAGACAGACAGACAGACAGACAGACAGACAGACAGACAGACAGACAGACAGACAGACAGACAGACAGACAGACAGACAGACAGACAGACAGACAGACAGACAGGCAGGCAGGCAGGCAGGCAGGCAGGCTGACAGGCAGCTGTGTTTGTGGTATACTGGAAGTCAGTTGTCTGAGCCGGTCCGTTTGTTTTGGCTTGTTGATGAAGCCCTGTGTTGTGTTGACTTCGCCAGTCAGTCTGGAGCAGACCGTTCACACACCCCATCTATTCATTCTGTCCACAGGTGTGCAGAGCAGAGCTGAGAGCAGAGCTGCTCCAGTCCACAGCCAGCACAGCCTCAGCCTCCAGCCAGGGAATCTCAGCCAGCCACACGAAGCTTTATCACACAGGGGGATCCCCCCTCCCCCTGCTGGAGGACCTACGACTGGCAAATAAAAACCTATTTATAACACGTTTATTAGAAACAAACTAAAGCCTGCTACGTTCAACTGACCCATAACTTAACTGTATATGTCAAGTACAATTACAACCTGAAAGGGTGAATGAAGAATCCCTTGTTGTTGTGAGGCCTTGCTAGAAACTAGAGCTTGTTGAACGACAAGTACCAGTTTATAAAATGTGACAAATACCGGTTTATAAAATAAAAATAACTAAACCTACAGTGTGGAACTTTACTAAACAGGAATATAATTGTACATGTTTTACCATCTATTGTTTAAAATAGATGATTTGTGTCGGACAAGGTTTTTAAAATGGATGATTTGTGTCGGACAAGGTTTTTAAAATAGACGATTTGTGTCGGACAAGGTTTAGCCCTGAAATGTTTCATATTGTAAAGAGGAACAAATGGCTGGAGACAATTCAGATTGTCTATGTAGAATCAGATGCTCGAGGTGGAACAAAAGATCTATTATCCTCAGAAAGACTATTGTAATTATAAGATATTTTTATTAAAACCTTTTGACATGTAAATAATGTGTTTTTTGATTAAATATTAATGCTTCAACATGTTTTGTTAATAAACTCTCCTCAGCAGTTCATTTTGCAGAGTTATATTTCAGCGTATTGTTCTAGTTTAACGTTATAGTTTTAAAGCACACAGCATGTAAAGGCTCCAGTAATAGCTGGAAGAGCAGTTTAAAATGTACTAAAACTGTTTGTATGTCATTTGGTGAAGCCAAAATCCCCTTGTTTTATAATCCCTTCCATTGTTTCTTTCTTTGTATTGACTTAATTTAGGAACCTTTTGAAATGTTGACATTTTGGGCAGTTTTAACCCATGTGAAAACCAGTGTTTAGAAGTCTGATAGGATTGTTGATGATTTGGTAACATTGGACTGTAACTGTTGAAGAACAATACAACTGGAGAAACTAACCTCCAATCACTGCATCAGATTGTTCTGAGGACCACAACTAACCTCCAATCACTGCATCAGATTGTTCTGAGGACCACAACTAACCTCCAATCACTGCATCAGATTGTTCTGAGGACCACAACTAACCTCCAATCACTGCATCAGATTGTTCTGAGGACCACAACTAACCTCCAATCACTGCATCAGATTGTTCTGAGGACCACAACTAACCTCCAATCACTGCATCAGATTGTTCTGAGGACCACAACTAACCTCCAATCACTGCATCAGATTGTTCTGAGGACCACAACTAACCTCCAATCACTGCATCAGATTGTTCTGAGGACCACAACTAACCTCCAATCACTGCATCAGATTGTTCTGAGGACCACAACTAACCTCCAATCACTGCATCAGATTGTTCTGAGGACACTTCACGGGTTGTCTCTAGTTAAAGGGGTCACACTTCATGGGTTGTCGCTAGGAAAAAGGTTTCCAGTCACACTTCACGGGTCGTCTCTAGTAAAATGGTTTCCAGTCACACTTCACGGGTTGTCTCTAGTAAAATGGTTTCCAGTCTCACTTCACGGGTCGTCTCTAGTAAAAGGGTTTCCAGTCACACTTCACGGGTTGTCTCTAGTAAAATGGTTTCCAGTCACACTTCATGGGTGGTCTCTAGTAAAATGGTTTCCAGTCACACTTCATGGGTCGTCTCTAGTTAAAGGGGTCACAATTCATGGGTCGTCTCTAGTTAAAGGGTTTCCAGTCACACTTCATGGGTCGTCTCTAGTTAAAGGGGTCACACTTCATGGGTCGTCTCTAGTTAAAGGGGTCACACTTCATGGGTCGTCTCTAGTTAAAGGGGTCACACTTCATGGGTCGTCTCTAGTTAAAGGGTTTCCAGTCACACTTCATGGGTCGTCTCTAGTTAAAGGGTTTCCAGTCACACCTCATGGGTTGTCTCTAGTTAAAGGGGTCACACTTCATGGGTCGTCTCTAGTTAAAGGGTTTCCAGTCACACTTCATGGGTCGTCTCTAGTTAAAGGGTTTCCAGTCACACTTCATGGGTCGTCTCTAGTTAAAGGGTTTCCGGTCACACTTCATGGGTCGTCTCTAGTTAAAGGGTTTCCAGTCACACTTCATGGGTCGTCTCTAGTTAAAGGGGTTCCGGTCACACTTCATGGGTCGTCTCTAGTTAAAGGGTTTCCAGTCACACTTCATGGGTCGTCTCTAGTTAAAGGGTTTCCAGTCACACTTCATGGGTCGTCTCTAGTTAAAGGGGTCACACTTCATGGGTCGTCTCTAGTTAAAGGGGTCACACTTCATGGGTCGTCTCTAGTTAAAGGGGTCACACTTCATGGGTCGTCTCTAGTTAAAGGGTTTCCAGTCACACTTCATGGGTCGTCTCTAGATAAAGGGTTTCCAGTCACACTTCATGGGTCGTCTCTAGTTAAGGGGGTTACACTTCATGGGTCGTCTCTAGTTAAAGGGGTCACACTTCATGGGTTGTCTCTAGTTAAAGGGGTCACACTTCATGGGTCGTCTCTAGGTAAGGGGGTTACACTTCATGGGTTGTCGAGAGGGTCCTGGTCAGTCATCAGTAGTTGTCATAGTGCTGATGTGACTGATGTAGGTCTTCTGAATTGATCTCTAATCCACATACTGTTCTGTTCTGTAATTATTCCCTTTTATCGATTGATCTATTCTAGATTACTGCTTGTCTGCTGTGAAAGGCTGAGCTATTGATATTTACAGTGATGAGGACAGTGTATGCTGAATGATAAGAAATATATTTCTGACAACCTGATATGCATGGTTTAAGAGAGAGACCTAGGGACAGGGTTTAAGATAACTGAGAGAGAGACCTGGGGACAGGGTTTAAGATAACTGAGAGAGAGACCTGGGGACAGGGTTTAAGATAACTGAGAGAGAGACCTGGGGACAGGGTTTAAGATAACTAAGAGAGAGGCCTAGGGATAGGGTTTAAGATAACTGAGAGAGAGACCTAGGGACAGGGTTTAAGATAACTAAGAGAGAGGCCTAGGGACAGGGTTTAAGATAACTGAGAGAGAGACCTAGGGACAGGGTTTAAGATAACTGAGAGAGAGACCTAGGGACAGGGATTAAGATAACTGAGAGAGAGACCTAGGGACAGGGTTTAAGATAACTGAGAGAGAGACCTAGGGACAGGGTTTTGATAAGATAACTGATAACTGAGAGAGAGACAGAGACCTAGGGACAGGGTTTAAGATAACTGAGAGAGAGACCTAGGGACAGGGTTTTGTAGTTAATGTAGGTGAGCAGAGAGACTAGGGACAGGGTTTTGTAGTTAATGTAGGTGAGCAGAGAGACTAGGGACAGGGTTTTGTAGTTAATGTAGGTGAGCAGAGAGACTAGGGACAGGGTTTTGTAGTTAATGTAGGTGTGACTCTACGTGAGCAGAGAGACTAGGGACAGGGTTTTGTAGTTAATGTAGGTGTGACTCTACGTGAGCAGAGAGACTAGGGACAGGGTTTTGTAGTTAATGTAGGTGAGCAGAGAGACTAGGGACAGGGTTTTGTAGTTAATGTAGGTGAGCAGAGAGACTAGGGACAGGGTTTTGTAATTAATGTAGGTGAGCAGAGAGACTAGGGACAGGGTTTTGTCGTTAATGTAGGTGTGACTCTACGTGAGCAGAGAGACTAGGGACAGGGTTTTGTCGTTAATGTAGGTGTGACTCTACGTGAGCAGAGAGACTAGGAACAGGGTTTTGTCGTTAATGTAGGTGAGCAGAGAGACTAGGGACAGGGTTTTGTCGTTAATGTAGGTGTGACTCTACGTGAGCAGAGAGACTAGGGACAGGGTTTTGTCGTTAATGTAGGTGTGACTCTACGTGAGCAGAGAGACTAGGGACAGGGTTTTGTAGTTAATATATGTGAGCAGAGAGACTAGGTGAGTCCAGGAGGTTTTCCAGACACCCTGATTGACTGGCCCTTTAAGGACAGGGAAGCAGTCAGCTGGCTGTGTGTTTCCAGTCTGTGTACATAGTGAACATGACCCTTGTGACCTGGACAGCCCTGTTGTTATGGTGTGTCATGTCTGTTGTTGTGATGGCTCAGGGTCTAATAGCCTGACGGACACCTTCACACGCACAGAGATCACAGGAAACAGGGTTACGGTCCTCTACCTCAGGAAGAGGACCACATCGTTAAGACAACAGTTATTAGAGATGACAGGAAACAGGGTTACAGTCCTCTACCTCAGGAAACAGGAAACAGAGTTACAGTCCTCTACCTCAGGAAACACGAAACACGAAACAGAGTTACAGTCCTCTACCTCGTGAAACAGGAAACAGAGTTACAGTCCTCTACCTCAGGAAGAGGACCACATCGTTATGACTACAGTTATTAGAGATGACAGGAAACAGAGTTACAGTCCTCTACCTCAGGAAACAGGAAACAGGAAACAGAGTTACAGTCCTCTACCTCGGGAAACAGGAAACAGGAAACAGAGTTACAGTCCTCTACCTCAGGAAACAGGAAACAGAGTTACAGTCCTCTACCTCAGGAAACAGGAAACAGAGTTACAGTCCTCTACCTCAGGAAGATGACCACATCGTTATGACTACAGTTATTAGAGATGACAGGAAACAGAGTTACAGTCCTCTACCACAGGAAACAGGAAACAGAGTTACAGTCCTCTACCTCGGGAAACAGGAAACAGGAAACAGAGTTACAGTCCTCTACCTCAGGAAACAGGAAACAGAGTTACAGTCCTCTACCTCAGGAAACAGGAAACAGAGTTACAGTCCTCTACCTCAGGAAATAGGAAACAGAGTTACAGTCCTCTACCAGGTGGGACACCAGGTGGGTGAGTCCCCTCTAATCAGGGACTGGTTTAGACCTGGGACACCAGGTGGGTGAGTCCCCTCTAATCAGGGACTGGTTTAGACCTGGGACACCAGGTGGGTGAGTCCCTTCTAATCAGGGACTGGTTTAGACCGGGGACACCAGGTGGGTGATTCCCCTCTAATCAGGGACTGGTTTAGACCTGGGACACCAGGTGGGTGAGTCCCTTATAATCAGGGACTGGTTTAGACCGGGGACACCAGGTGGGTGAGTCCCTTCTAATCAGGGACTGGTTTAGACCGGGGACACCAGGTGGGTGATTCCCCTCTAATCAGGGACTGGTTTAGACCTGGGACACCAGGTGGGTGATTCCCCTCTAATCAGGGACTGGTTTAGACCTGGGACACCAGGTGGGTGATTCCTCTCTAATCAGGGACTGGTTTAGACCTGGGACACCAGGTGGGTGAGTCCCCTCTAACCAGGGACTGGTTTAGACCTGGGACACCAGGTGGGTGATTCCCCTCTATGTCCCCACATGGAGGGAAGTATCTCCTAGCATGGCGTATCCAACCTCTATGTCCCCACATGGAGGGAAGTATCTCCTAGCATGGCGTATCCAACCTCTATGTCCCCACATGGAGGGAAGTATCTCCTAGCATGGCGTATCCAACCTCTATGTCCCCACATGGAGGGAAGTATCTCCTAGCATGGCGTATCCAACCTCTATGTCCCCACATGGAGGGAAGTATCTCCTAGCATGGCGTATCCAACCTCTATGTCCCCACATGGAGGGAAGTATCTCCTAGCATGGCGTATCCAACCTCTATGTCCCCACATGGAGGGAAGTATCTCCTAGCATGGCGTATCCAACCTCTATGTCCCCACATGGAGGGAAGTATCTCCTAGCATGGCGTATCCAACCTCAGAGACGACCTCTATGTCCCCACATGGAGGGAAGTATCTCCTAGCATGGTGTATCCAACCTTGGACAGAGACGACCTCTATGTCCCCACATGGAGGGAAGTATCTCCTAGCATGGCGTATCCAACCTCTATGTCCCCACATGGAGGGTATCTCCTAGCATGGCGTATCTCCCCCACATAGCATGGCGTATCCAACCTCTATGTCCCCACATGGAGAAGTATCTCCTAGCATGGTGTATCCAACCTCTATGTCCCCACATGGAGGGAAGTATCTCCTAGCATGGCGTATCCAACCTCTATGTCCCCACATGGAGGGAAGTATCTCCTAGCATGGCGTATCCAACCTCTATGTCCCCACATGGAGGGAAGTATCTCCTAGCATGGCGTATCCAACCTTGGACAGAGACGACCTCTATGTCCCCACATGGAGGGAAGTATCTCCTAGCATGGCGTATCCAACCTCTATGTCCCCACATGGAGGGAAGTATCTCCTAGCATGGTGTATCCAACCTCTATGTCCCCACATGGAGGGAAGTATCTCCTAGCATGGCGTATCCAACCTCTATGTCCCCACATGGAGGGAAGTATCTCCTAGCATGGCGTATCCAACCTTGGACAGATGCAACCTCTATGTCCCCACATGGAGGGAAGTATCTCCTAGCATGGCGTATCCAACCTCTATGTCCCCACATGGAGGGAAGTATCTCCTAGCATGGCGTATCCAACCTCTATGTCCCCACATGGAGGGAAGTATCTCCTAGCATGGCGTATCCAACCTCTATGTCCCCACATGGAGGGAAGTATCTCCTAGCATGGCGTATCCAACCTCTATGTCCCCACATGGAGGGAAGTATCTCCTAGCATGGCGTATCCAACCTCTATGTCCCCACATGGAGGGAAGTATCTCCTAGCATGGCGTATCCAACCTCTATGTCCCCACATGGAGGGAAGTATCTCCTAGCATGGCGTATCCAACCTTGGACAGAGACAACCTCTATGTCCCCACATGGAGGGAAGTATCTCCTAGCATGGCGTATCCAACCTCTATGTCCCCACATGGAGGGAAGTATCTCCTAGCATGGCGTATCCAACCTCTATGTCCCCACATGGAGGGAAGTATCTCCTAGCATGACGTATCCAACCTCTATGTCCCCACATGGAGGGTAGTATCTCCTAGCATGGAGTATCCAACCTTGGACAGAGACGACCTCTATGTCCCCACATGGAGGGAAGTATCTCCTAGCATGGCATATCCAACCTTGGACAGAGACAACCTCTATGTCCCCACATGGAGGGAAGTATCTCCTAGCATGGTGTATCCAACCTCTATGTCCCCACATGGAGGGAAGTATCTCCTAGCATGGCGTATCCAACCTCTATGTCCCCACATGGAGGGAAGTATCTCCTAGCATGGCGTATCCAACCTCTATGTCCCCACATGGAGGGAAGTATCTCCTAGCATGGCGTGTCCAACCTTGGACAGAGGCAACCTCTATGTCCCCACATGCGTCCTCCATTGCCTGGAGAAGCGGGATGCGGGCATAAGGTTGGCGATCATACACTTTCCAGCGCCGGGCTGAGAAGAATTCCTCTATGGGATTTAGAAAAGGTGAATATGGGGGTAAGGTACAAAACTACAAATTGTGGATGGGTGGCAAACCAGTTTTGGACCAGAACAGCCCGGTGAAAATTACCATTGTCCTATAAAACCACACATCTAGCAGGCTCTTGATCTGGATCAGGGACAAGCACTGTGTAAATTGCATCCAGAAAAGTGAGCATATGGCCGGTGTTGTACGGACCCAGTGTGGCATTGTGATGGAGGACCCCGTTCTGAGTGATGGCAGCACACATAGTTATATTACCCCCACGCTGTCCAGGGACATTGGTAAAGGCCCTCTGTCCTATTACATTTCTTCCGCAGCGCCTGGTTTTGGTGAGGTTGAAGCCAACTTCATCCACATAAATACATTCATGGCGAATTACATGGGCATCCAGCTCCAATACTCTCTGTAACAGACAAAAGGATATACAGATGAGTAAATATGGTCTGAAGTACTGGAAGTAGTGTTGCATACATACCTCCTCCACAAAGTCATGTCGCATATTCTTGACTCTGTCAGAGTTTCTCTCAAATGGCACCTTGTAAAGTTGTTTCATCGTCACTCGGTGCCGTTGGGGGATGTGTTGTGTGGTCGACAGGCTGACAGCATTGATGTTGTTAAATATGGTGTCGTTATTCAAGATATGCTCTCTTATCTCCCGAATCCTAATTGCCTTGTTGGCCAAAACCATATTTATAATTGCAGTCTCTTGTACATCTGTAAACAAGCGTCCTCGTCCTCCATGATGTCTTTGCCTTTCCACTCTGTACAGAATTCAAACACAGTATGTGTTCAGCATAGGAACTGTAAACAATGTACAACAACATGTAGTACAGCATGATAACCAACCTCATTCATTCAATGCAGTGCAGTAAATGGATGGCTTAGAGTTACCAACCTCATTCAATGCAGTGCAGTAAATGGATGGCTTAGAGTTACCAACCTCATTCAATGCAGTGCAGTAAATGGATGGCTTAGAGTTACCAACCTCATTCAATGCAGTGCAGTAAATGGATGGCTTAGAGTTACCAACCTCATTCAATGCAGTGCAGTAAATGGATGGCTTAGAGTTACCAACCTCATTCAATGCAGGGCAGTAAATGGATGGCTTAGAGTTACCAACCTCATTCATTCAATGCAGGGCAGTAAATGGATGGCTTAGAGTTACAAATGTTTATGCAATACTATGCAGTCATACGTATTTTACAGTACATTACCGTAATGCTAAAATAGTCATTAGATAGTTGCATACCTGTTCTCATTTCTGAAGGTTTCGAATTATGGACGCCGCTGTAAATCGACTCAAGTTGGGCTGGACTCTCAGTCCAGCTTCTCTCATGGTCAAACCGTGGTTGACTCCTTGCTGTCCCCAGTCCACCTGGCCGTGCTGCTGCTCCAGTTTAAACTGTTCTGCCTTATTATTATTCTGGACTCTCAGTCCAGCCTCTCTCATGGTCAAACCATGATCAACAAGTGTTGCCCTAATCTCATCAGAGATGGCTTTCCTTCCTTCTCTTCTTCACCCTCGTCCTCGTCTTCCTCTCCCTCCTCTTGCTCTCTGTCCATTGTTCAAAAACAGGTAATCTGACCTTTGACCTATTTATAGTATATATATATATATATATATATATATATATATATATATATATATATATATATATATATATATATATACTACAGTAAAGCAGTGATTGGTTAGTGATCAGTTATTAGTGTTTGCACATGTGAGAAGTGTGTGACCTGGTGAATAAATGTAGCATTTTGATTGGTTGTGTTTGGAAAAGGAAAGCAAGTCACTTCCTGTTAGATGTTTGTGTTTTAGGTAGAGAATTGTGTGTAGTGTTTTGAAAAAAAGTGTGTTTTATGCAATTGACAACTGAGTCCAAGGCTGAGAAATAGATTATGGTTTTGGGAAATTCGGTGTGTCGTTTTGCACTTTGATTGAGAGATTTCAATAATCATGTGACATGAAAATATTTTGTGTGTAAGAAGTTGGATAAAACTGTGAAATACCTCCAAATGGTGGTTCCTTGTCACATGACAAAATACATATTGAATATTAAAATTAAAGTTTAAGATTAGAAGGTTATTTTGCAGTAGTTTTCCTATAGACACAAAGCTTGTGATCAGAGTTACAGAAGGCTTCAGGAAATGTACTTCTAGTCTTGGTTTGGTCTGTCTACTGAGTGGACAGACATCCCCACTTACCACCTGTCTCCTAAAGTCTTGGTTTGGTCTGTCTACTGAGTGGACTGACATCCCCACTTACCACCTGTCTCCTAAAGTCTTGGTTTGGTCTGTCTACTGAGTGGACAGACATCCCCACTCTTCTTTAATCACACACGTTCTGCCAGCCTAGTGCATAAACTATGGAGGCTAGAGATGGGCTCGGTCTTCATTAAACCTTCTGAGTTAAACTGCAATAACAGGTTTAGCTGTTCTCCCCTCCTGATTTAACTTCACAGTACACCGTTCCACAGGGGCACACATCGGTCTCTCTCTCGGTGTGTGTGTGTGTGTGTGTGTGTGTGTGTGTGTGTGTGTGTGTGTGTGTGTGTGTGTGTGTGTGTGTGTGTGTGTGTGTGTGTGTGTGTGTGTGTGTGTGTGTGTGTGTGTGTGTGTGTGTGTGTGTGTGTGTATAAAGAGGATAGCGTGCTGCCTCTTGGACAGTACTTGATGAGACTCTAATTGGTGCAGATTGATTAAATATCTCATGCTTCTTACTAATTGCATCTATTTAAAGCAGCTATTAGCTTATAAACCACCAACAGGCGTTTCCTCAAACTAAATGTTCGATGTGGTTCAGAAAACCCAGAGGACAGGAAAACAATATGAAGACAGAGAGAAGAAGAGAGGATTGTATGAAGACAGAGAGAAGAAGAGAGGATTGTATTTTATATGATGAGGTTCAGAAAACAATATGAAGACAGAGAAGAAGAAGAGAGGATTGTATTTTATATGATGAGGTTCAGAAAATAATATGAAGACAGAGAAGAAGAGAGGATTGTATTTTAGATGATGTGGTTCAGAAAATAATATGAAGACAGAGAGAAGAAGAGAGGATTGTATTTTATATGATGAGGTTCAGAAAACAATATGAAGACAGAGAGAAGAAGAGAGGATTGTATGAAGACAGAGAAGAAGAGAGGATTGTATGAAGACAGAGAGAAGAAGAGAGGATTGTATGAAGACAGAGAAGAAGAGAGGATTGTATGAAGACAGAGAGAAGAGAGGATTGTATGAAGACAGAGAGAAGAAGAGAGGATTGTATGAAGACAGAGAAGAAGAAGAGAGGATTGTATGAAGACAGAGAAGAAGAAGAGAGGATTGTATGAAGACAGAGAAGAAGAGAGGATTGTATTTTATATGATGAGGGTTTTTTTTCTTCCAGGTTTCTACTGGCTTCATTTTAGCAAAATGACTGAATCCTTTTTTTTAAAGTCTCTATACTGAATCCTTTTTTAAAAGTCTCTATACTGAATCCTTTAAAAAAAGTCTATACTGAATCCTTTTTAAAAGTTTCTATACTGAATCATTTTTAAAAGTCTCTATACTGAATCATTTAAAAAGTCTCTATACTGAATCTTTAAAAAAGTCTCTATACTGAAGCTTTAAAAAAGTCTCTATACTGAATCCTTTTTAAAAGTCTCTATACTGAATCATTTTAAAAGGTCTCTATACTGAATCCTTTAATAACGTCTCTATACTGAAGCTTTTAAAAAGTCTCTATACTGAAGCTTTAAAAAAAGTCTCTATACTGAATCCCTTTAAAAGTCTCTATACTGAAGCCTTTAAAAAGTCTCTATACTGAAGCCTTTAAAAGGTCTCTATACTGAATCCTTTAAAAAGTCTCTATACTGAATCCTTTTTTTTTTTTAAGTCTCTATACTGAAGCTTTTAAAAACGTCTCTATACTGAATCCCTTTAAAAGGTCTCTATACTGAATCCTTTAAAAAAGTCTCTATACTGAATCCTTTTTAAATGTCTCTATACTGAAGCCTTTTAAAAAGTCTCTATACGGAATCCTTTTAAAAAGTCTCTATACTGAAAAAAGTCTCTATTAAAAAAGTCTCTATACTGAAGCTTTAAAAAAAATCTCTATACTGAAGCCTTTAAAAATGTCTATACTGAATCCTTTAAAAAGTCTCTATACTGAAGCCTTTAAAAAGTCTCTATACCCGTCTTTTTGATATTATTGATCAAGTAAACGCACAGAAGACCCCTGTCCTACTGGCTTCACTGGATGCTGAGAAGGCGTTTGACAGGATGGAGTGGAGCTTTCTGTTTTCAGTCTTAGAAAAGTTGAATATGGGCCCAAATTTTATTAAATGGATCAAATCACTATACTCTCATCCAAATGCCATGGTGACTACTAATGGACTGAACTCTGACAGATTCCCTCTGGAATGGGGCACAAGACAAGGGTGCTCGCTGTCCCCCCTACTCTACTTGTTGGGTGCGGAGCCTCTGGCAGAGCTGATAAGGAGCAATCCAAGTATTATGGGTGTTTCTGCAGGCGGCCTGCAGCACAAGATTTCAGGTTATAAGACCAATGTGAACAAATCCACTGTCTGCCCTCTCAATATTACACTCACCAGCTCTATGAAGACACTATGTCCTTTCAATATTACACTCACCAGCTCTATGAAGACACTATGTCCTTTCAATATTACACTCACCAGCTCTATGAAGACATTATGTCCTTTCAATATTACACTCACCAGCTCTATGAAGACACTTTGTCCTTTCAATATTACACTCACCAGCTCTATGAAGACACTATGTCCTTTCAATATTACACTCACCAGCTCTATGAAGACACTATGTCCTTTCAATATTACACTCACCAGCTCTATGAAGACATTATGTCCTTTCAATATTACACTCACCAGCTCTATGAAGACACTTTGTCCTTTCCAATGGAAAACACAGGGGTTTCACTATGCCCTCTCAATCTTACACTCACCAGATCTGAAGACCTTGTCCTTTCAATATCTTCCACTCCTGGCTCTATGAAGACACTATCTCCAAACCTGGATCTCCTCCCAATTAGTAGGAAGACACTAATGTCCTCCGTTACACTCACCCCTAGCTCTGAAGACACTTTGTTTTCCAGATGCTCCACATGCTATCTCCCAGTTTCTTCTTCAAAATCAACTAGTCTTTTTAAAGCATCAAAATTTATATGGATCGAATAAAAAACCTAGGATCAAGTTTTCCCAATTAGTCAAAACCTGAATCTAAGGGTGGTCTTGCCCTTCCCTCCCTTCAATTGTAAGAATGCTAATGAATGCCCAACGAATGCTTAAGAATGCTAACAAATGCTTAAGAATGCTAACAAATGCTTAAGAATGCTAACGAATGCTAAAAATGGATCAAGTTTTCCAATGCTAAAACCTAGGATCAAGGGTCCAAGGTTGGTCTTGCCCTTCCTCCCTTCAATTGTACTACTGGTCTGCCCAAATCCACAACATGCTGACATGGATCACAAACAGACAAGAGTCAACGTGGATTCAGATAGAAGCCCAATCCTGTGGTTCATTGCCCTTAAGCTCAATTATATTCATTAATAACTTTAGTGAAGTGGGCAACATAGCCAAAACAAGTGTGATTTACAGCACCCTACTAGCGTGGAGGGACTGTAAGAAATACCTGGGCATTTCCTCCCAAATATGTTCTCACTCGCCTATAGTAGGCAACCCAGACTTGCCAAAAGCCCTGAGGGATGCCAACTTTAATCTTTGGCATACTCTAGGAATCAGGACCTTTTCAGACCTATTTCATCAGAAAACCACTACACTGAAATCCTTTCAAGAGCTCTGCAGTGAATTCGATGTGCCAAGATCCCATTTTTTTTTAAATATCTTCAAATTAGACATGTAATTTCCTAATTTACCTCCAAGAGGTTTAGAACTCAGTTGAATGAAGTTGAAACCCTTCTTGTCACAGCACAATCCATTAAATTAAAGGCAAAATATCTGACATCTATAGACTCCTTTCTGAGAAAGGAAGCTCCTCCTTTACTCCTTTGAAAATAATCTGGGAAAAGGACCTTGGTCTGACTATCAGTGATGAGTTATGGGCGGAGGTTTGCGACAGGGTATACTGCTCCTCTACCAATGTAAAAATGAAAGAATCTAATTACAAATTTTTGTACAAATTTTATTATACTCCTTTGAGACTCCATAGAATGAAAACAGACATGTCTCCTAACTGTAAAAGATGTACCTCTGAAAGTGGAATCTATATGCATGTATTTTGGAGCTGTAGAGAGATTGCCAGATTCTGTCAATCTGTACATACTGCTGCACAGAAAATACTAGAGGTACAGTTTGATATGACCCCGTGTATCTATCTTCTTAATGCTCAGCAGGACTTTGTTCTTGATCCTGACAGAGAAAATTTGCTTATGACTATTACATACTTTGCTAAGAAATGTATTCTTCTATTGTGGGCCTCTAATACCCCTCCTACATTTAAAATGTGGATTGACCAGATTGTTGACTTTCTTCCTCTTGAAAAGCTCCCTTATGACCTCCACAAGAGACAGCCCAAGTTTGATAGACTCTGGTCTCCACTATTCAACTATATTTCAAACTGGACAGAGTGAACGGGGTGACTAGGGAAATGCGCATGTTGTGTAAGGTACTGTAAAACCTAAAAACTAATTATTGGCCCGTCGTCTCAGCGAATGAGTGAAATAGCTGATAAGAACCTTGATAGTGCTGCTGCAAGTGTTATATGTTTTTTTGTGTGTTTTTATTTTAATTTAGTTTTTGAGTACGTGTGTGTATGTGTATGTGTGTATGTATCTATGTATTTGGGGCGGCAGCGTAGCCTAGTGGTTAGAGCGTTGGACTAGTAAGGTGTCATAAGGTGAATGCACCAATTTGTAAGTCGCTCTGGATAAGAGCATCTGCTAAATGACTTAAATGTAATGTAGTAACCGGAAGGTTGCGAGTTCAAACCCCCCGAGCTGACAAGGTACAAATCTGTCGTTCTGCCCCTGAACGGGCAGTTAACCCACTGTTCCCAGGCCGTCATTGAAAATAAGAATGTGTTCTTAACTGACTTGCCTCGTTAAATAATTTTTTTAAATGTATAATTTTTTTAAATGTATGTATGTATGTATGTATGTATGTATGTATGTATGTATGTATGTATGTGTATGTATGTATGTATGTATGTATGTATGTATGTATGTATGTATGTATGTATGTATGTATGGAAATGTATGTATGTATGTATGTATGTAATGAAAATGTATATGTGTGTGTGTGTGTATGTATGTGTATTATGTATGTGTGTGTATGTGTATGTATGTATGTACAAGGAAAATATTAGATTAAGAAAAATAAATGCTTTTTTTTTACTTTATCATTCATTTTAATTTAATTTGAATTTTTTTAAATGTATTATTATTTTTGGACTTTTTCTTTTTTTAAAGCCTGTCACATCTGTGAATGTGTTTTGTTGGTTGACTGAAAAACAAGAAAACTTAATAAAACTTTAAATTGAAAAAAAAAAAGTCTCTATACTGAAGCCCCTCCCCCTTCTTTCTGCAGTAATAGCATTGTCTGAGCACTGACTTGGTAGTCATAGTTACATAATAGCATTGTCTGAGCACTGACTTGGTAGTCATAGTTACATAACATTCCTAATCAAATGATTTCATCTCATCTCGACCACATTGGACAAATTAAAATAAAAGACATCAGGCACAAATTAACATAAATCATTATGTGAATGTAAATTGTGTTCATTTCAAAACATTTCTTATTCTTATTCCTATTATAATTGCCAGCACGGTCATATATATCAGTATTTATAACAGCCATATAAGGTGGAAGTCGGAAGTTTACATACACTTAGGTTGGAGTCATTAAAACTCATTTTTCAACCACTCCACAAATGTTTTGTTAACAAAATGTTCAATGACCCCAAGCATACTTCCAACGTTGTGGCAAAATGGCTTAAGGACAACAATGGCAAGGTATTGGAGTGGCCATCACAAAGCCCTGACCTCAATCCTATAGAAAATGTGTGGGCAGATCTGAAAAAGCGTGTTCGAGCAAGGAGGCCTACAAACCTGACTCAGTTACACCAGCTCTGTCAGGAGGAATGGGCCAAAATTCACCCAACTTATTGTGGGAAGCTTGTGGAAGGATCCCTGAAACGTTTGACCCAAGTTAAACAATTTAAAGGCAACGCTACCAAATACTAATTGAGTGTTTGTAAACTTCTGACCCACTGGGAATGTGATGAAAGAAATAAAAGCTGAAATAAATCATTCTCTCTACCATTATTCTCACTTTTCACAATCTTAAAATAAAGTGGTGATCCTAACTGACCTAGGACAGGGAATTTCTACTAGGATTAAATGTCAGGAATTGTGGAGAAACTGAGTTTAAATGTATTTCGCTACGGTTTATGTAAACTTCTGACATCAACTGTATAAACTGTACCAGTCAAGGTTGGACACATCAACTCATTCAAGGGTTTTTCTTTATTTTTACTATTTTCATTTACTGATCGTTTTAAGTAAAACAAATATTTATTATATGTCTGTAAATGTGCCAAATCACTAAAGCATTAATGTGCAGACTATTGAACCACTTCTCAGTGATGCTTCAGTTATAGTTTGATTTCACTGAACTTCAGTTCTGCAGCTCCGTCTCATTGAGATCAAATGTATGTCTAATGACTGACCTTGTCCACGTCGAGTCCCCCTTCAGGGTAGCTAGCCTGGTGTTTTACAAAGCTTCGGGCCGGATAGAGAAAAAAACTGGCCAGGCACAACCTGTGCCAACTCCATCTCCCCGGAGACCCTCAATGAATTACAGAAATTACATCTCTCTGATAAATGCCAAGCTCTTCTAAGGAGGCCAGCGTCAGAGAGGCTCAGCCACCGGAGAAGCAGTGATTAAGGGGGAAGGAGAGGCTGCCAATACCCTGACTGGAACACAGAGGACCAGGACTGCTGGGGGTGGCTGGAACAACAGCCTTGTCACACAACACGACTCTGAGGGGATGTCAGCGATCAGGCATCAATATGCCACGGTAAATACCGCTGCAACAAAAGCTGGGGCTGGAAGCTGAAGCTGGAAGCTGGGACTGGAAACTGGGGCTGGAAGCTGAGGCTGCCAGGCAGGAGTTACACTTTCCTACAGATTGTGATGGAGTAGCATCATTCTGTGCTGTCTCTGTTCTGTCTCTGTGACTAACTGTCATGGACTGCTGTCTCTATTCTGTCTCTATGCTGTCTCTATGCTGTCTCTGTACTGTCTCTGTACTGTCTCTGTGCTGTCTCTGTGCCGTCTCTGTGCCGTCTCTGTGCCGTCTCTGTGCCGTCTCTGTGCCGTCTCTGTGCCGTCTCTGTGCCGTCTCTGTGCCGTCTCTGTGCCGTCTCTATTCTGTCTCTGTGCTGTCTCTGTGCTGTCTCTGTGCTGTCTCTGTGCCGTCTCTGTGCCGTCTCTGTGCCGTCTCTGTGCCGTCTCTATTCTGTCTCTGTACTGTCTATTCGGTCTCTGTGCTGTCTCTGTGCTGTCTCTGTGCTGTCTCTGTGCTGTCTCTGTGCTATCTCTGTGCTGTCTCTGTGCTGTCTCTGTACTGTCTCTGTCTCTTTAGTAACGGATCATGTTATTTATTCTCCTTTGAAAGTCTGTTTCAGTGTAAATTACGTCGTTACAGAAAGAAGGTAGAAACGATAAGAATGTAAACATTCAATTCCTCATCTCATTCCTTCAACTCTGACTGACAATTTGTTGTTCTGTGTCAAAATGTAGATTATATTTGTTGTTCTGTGTCTAAATGTAGATGTTATTTTTTGTTCTGTGTCTAAATGTAGATGTTATTTGTTGTTCTGTGTCTAAATGTAGATGTTATTTGTTGTTCTGTGTCTAAATGTAGATTATATTTGTTGTTCTGTGTCTAAATGTAGATGTTATTTTTTGTTCTGTGTCTAAATGTAGATGTTATTTGTTGTTCTGTGTCTAAATGTAGATGTTATTTTGAGGTTGAATCTGCCTGAGGGAAACAAACACATAATCCCATTAAGTCTGAATGATGAAAGGGACCACTTGAACCACTGTAAAACAACCATTACAATTGGAGGTTAAAAAACTCCCTTGTCAATACCCCTCAGTCCAATGTCTTCAACCCTTCCAAATGGTACCAGTCTATTGATCTGTATTGGGGTATGTATAATGTACATTACAGAACATAACTTCCAGTTATACCATTCCTCTGGTGCTGCTCAGACCTGAACCCGACTGGAACAGAACCCAGTGCTATCTGATAGTTCTGTTGCGTAATATGTCCTGATTATTGACATCAACATTACCGATGAGCAGACTGTCATCCTGTGTTGTCACGCTGCTAGCTTGGCACTAATCAAACAACTCCACTTGGCATAGACCCCAATTCTCTAATTCACATGGTAATCAGTTCCAGTCCAGGGGGTTCCTCCCTCTTACCCCCAAAACTGGTCCTGTTGACTCAAGAGCTGATTGGCCCAGATGGCCACCTGTTGCACCCCAGGCGGAGGCTTTGTTCAGGGGATCCCCGACATATGATCAACAACATGAGGCGACTGAACGCTGAACCCTGTTTACTACAGCCGTTGCTGTCACATCCAGAGTTACAGCTTTAATCGGTCTACTGTCACATCCAGAGTTACAGTAGGCTTTAATCGGTCTACTGTCACATCCAGAGTTACAGCTTTAATCGGTCTACTGTCACATCCAGAGTTACAGCTTTAATCGGTCTACTGTCACATCCAGAGTTACAGTAGGCTTTAATCGGTCTACTGTCACATCCAGAGTTACAGTAGGCTTTAATCGGTCTACTGTCACATCCAGAGTTACAGCTTTAATCGGTCTACTGTCACATCCAGAGTTACAGTAGGCTTTAATCGGTCTACTGTCACATCCAGAGTTACAGCTTTAATCGGTCTACTGTCACATCCAGAGTTACAGTAGGCTTTAATCGGTCTACTGTCACATCTAGAGTTACAGTAGGCTTTAATCGGTCTACTGTCACATCCAGAGTTACAGCTTTAATCGGTCTACTGTCACATCCAGAGTTACAGTAGGCTTTAATCGGTCTACTGTCACATCCAGAGTTACAGCTTTAATCGGTCTACTGTCACATCCAGAGTTACAGTAGGCTTTAATCGGTCTACTGTCACATCCAGAGTTACAGCTTTAATCGGTCAACTGTCACATCCAGAGTTACAGCTTTAATCGGTCTACTGTCACATCCAGAGTTACAGTAGGCTTTAATTGGTCTACTGTCACATCCAGAATTACAGCTTTAATCGGTCTACTGTCACATCCAGAGTTACAGCTTTAATCGGTCTACTGTCACATCTAGAGTTACAGTAGGCTTTAATCGGTCTACTGTCACATCCAGAGTTACAGCTTTAATCGGTCTACTGTCACATCCAGAGTTACAGTAGGCTTTAATCGGTCTACTGTCACATCCAGAGTTACAGCTTTAATCGGTCTACTGTCACATCCAGAGTTACAGCTTTAATCGGTCTACTGTCACATCCAGAGTTACAGTAGGCTTTAATCGGTCTACTGTCACATCCAGAGTTACAGATTTAATCAGTCTACTGTCACATCCAGAGTTACAGTAGGCTTTAATCGGTCTACTGTCACATCCAGAGTTACAGTAGGCTTTAATCGGTCTACTGTCACATCCAGAGTTACAGTAGGCTTTAATCGGTCTACTGTCACATCCAGAGTTACAGATTTAATCAGTCTACTGTCACATCCAGAGTTACAGCTTTAATCGGTCTACTGTCACATCCAGAGTTACAGCTTTAATCGGTCTACTGTCACATCCAGAGTTACAGTAGGCTTTAATCGGTCTACTGTCACATCCAGAGTTACAGTAGGCTTTAATCAGTCTAATGTCACATCCAGAGTTACAGTAGGCTTTAATCGGTCTACTGTCACATCCAGAGATACAGTAGGCTTTAATCGGTCTACTGTCACATCCAGAGTTACAGCTTTAATCGGTCTACTGTCACATCCAGAGTTACAGTAGGCTTTAATCAGTCTACTGTCACATCCAGAGTTACAGCTTTAATCGGTCTACTGTCACATCCAGAGTTACAGTAGGCTTTAATCAGTCTACTGTCACATCTAGAGTTACAGCTTTAATCGGTCTACTGTCACATCCAGAGTTACAGTAGGCTTTAATCGGTCTACTGTCACATCCAGAGTTACAGTAGGCTTTAATCGGTCTACTGTCACATCCAGAGTTACAGTAGGCTTTAATCGGTCTACTGTCACATCCAGAGTTACAGTAGGCTTTAATCGGTCTACTGTCACATCCAGAATTACAGTAGGCTTTAATCGGTCTACTGTCACATCCAGAGTTACAGTAGAATTTAATCGGTCTACTGTCACATCCAGAGTTACAGTAGGCTTTAATCGGTCTACTGTCACATCCAGAGTTACAGTAGGCGTTAATCGGTCTACTGTCACATCCAGAGTTACAGTAAGCTTTAATCGGTCTACTGTCACATCCAGAGTTACAGCTTTAATCGGTCTACTGTCACATCTAGAGTTACAGCTTTAATCGGTCTACTGTCACATCCAGAGTTACAGCTTTAATCGGTCTACTGTCACATCCAGAGTTACAGCTTTAATCGGTCTACTGTCACATCCAGAGTTACAGTAGGCTTTAATCGGTCTACTGTCACATCCAGAGTTACAGCTTTAATCGGTCTACTGTCACATCTAGAGTTACAGTAGGCTTTAATCGGTCTACTGTCACATCCAGAGTTACAGTAGGCTTTAATCGGTCTACTGTCACATCTAGAGTTACAGTAGGCTTTAATCGGTCTACTGTCATATCCAGAGTTACAGCTTTAATCGGTCTACTGTCACATCCAGAGTTACAGTAGGCTTTAATCGGTCTACTGTCACATCCAGAGTTACAGCTTTAATCGGTCTACTGTCACATCCAGAGTTACAGTAGGCTTTAATCGGTCTACTGTCACATCCAGAGTTACAGCTTTAATCAGTCTACTGTCACATCCAGAGATACAGCTTTAATCGGTCTACTGTTAAATAGAGTGAAATTAAAAGATAAGAACATTCCAGACATTTCATTCTAGTCCCACAAAAAAAACGCAACTCTGCAAAAATCCTCCCTCTGTCATTCAGAAACATAATTGCGTCTGCCTGGCAGCTGGACCTCTGTGTCTGTGCTGTTGCATGTTAATGCTACCTGCTCTCCCATTCTGGAGCAGGGGACAACAGTACCAGCTGTCCCACTCTGGACCAGGAGACAACAGTACCAGCTCTCCCACTCTGGAGCAGGAGCCAACAGTACCAGCTCTCCCGTTCTGGAGCAGGAGCCAACAGTACCAGCTCTCCCACTCTGGACCAGGAGCCAACCGTACCAGCTCTCCCGTTCTGGAGCAGGAGCCAACAGTACCAGCTCTCCCACTCTGGACCAGGAGCCAACAGTACCAGCTCTCCCACTCTGGACCAGGAGACAACAGTACCAGCTCTCCCATTCTGGAGCAGGAGCCAACAGTACCAGCTCTCCCACTCTGGACCAGGAGACAACAGTACCAGCTCTCCCACTCTGGACCAGGAGCCAACCGTACCAGCTCTCCCGTTCTGGAGCAGGAGCCAACAGTACCAGCTCTCCCACTCTGGACCAGGAGACAACAGTACCAGCTCTCCCACTCTGGACCAGGAGACAACAGTACCAGCTCTCCCACTCTGGACCAGGAGACAACAGTACCAGCTCTCCCACTCTGGAGCAGGAGCCAGGACAGCATCTCTCCCCTGTCAGATCCCCAGCCAGGACAGCATCTCTCCCCTGTCAGATCCCCAGCCAGGACAGCATCTCTCCCCTGTCAGATCCCCAGCCAGGACAGCATCTCTCCCCTGTCAGATCCCCAGCCAGGACATCACCTCTCCCCTGTCAGATCCCCAGCCAGGACATCACCTCACCCTGTCAGATCCCCAGCCAGGACATCATCTCTCCCCTGTCAGATCCCCAGCCAGGACAGCATCTCTCCCCTGTCAGATCCCCAGCCAGGACAGCATCTCTCCCCTGTCAGATCCCCAAAAGCCCTAGGTTTAAAACCCATGTCTGCACCCCTTCCCCCAAATATTTCCCTGGGGCTATGGGGAGAGAGATCTGTAAATAGCTATAGAAGAATAGATTCCCAATGCCAGTTAAGGATAATATCAGCCTAGATATCACGCTGGATTTATTTATCACCTCACCCTGTCAGATCCCCAGCCAGGACAGAATAGCTACATAGATTAAAAGCTTGTTAGCTACATAGATTAAAAGCTTGTTAGCTACATAGATTAAAAGCTTGTTAGCTACATAGATTAAAAGCTTGTTAGCTACATAGATTAAAAGCTTGTTAGCTACATAGATTAAAAGGACATTCAGACTTCCTCCATAAAAGCCACTCCTCCTAGATATAATTTGTCATGGGGCGGCAGGGTAGCCTGGTGGTTAGAGCGTTGGACTAGTCACCTCCTAGATATAATTTGTCATGGGGCGGCAGGGTAGCCTCAGTCTACTGTCATCAGGTGGTTAGAGCGTTGGACTAGTAACCTCCTAGATATAATTTGTCATGGGGCGGCAGGGTAGCCTGGTGGTTAGAGCGTTGGACTAGTAACCTCCTAGATATAATTTGTCATGGGGCGGCAGGGTAGCCTGGTGGTTAGAGCGTTGGACTAGTAACCTCCTAGATATAATTTGTCATGGGGCGGCAGGGTAGCCTGGTGGTTAGAGCGTTGGACTAGTAACCTCCTAGATATAATTTGTCATGGGGCGGCAGGGTAGCCTGGTGGTTAGAGCGTTGGACTAGTAACCTCCTAGATATAATTGTGTGGACTTAAATCAGATAATGCATGTCACAACAAGATGCCCAGCGCTTCAAGCCTCTTCCTCAACCCTCTCTGGCTCTCTCCCCACCTGCAAAATGTCCCTCACACCTTGCGCCATCTGCAATACTTGTCTCTCCATCACGCATGTGAACAACTATATTGCCTGCTCTGTCCTCACTGATTGGTCTAAACAACTATCTTGCCTGCTCTGTCCTCACTGATTGGTCTAAACAACTATCTTGCCTGCTCTGTCCTCACTGATTGGTCGAAACAACTATCTTGCCTGCTCTGTCCTCACTGATTGGTCTAAACAACTATCTTGCCTGCTCTGTCCTCACTGATTGGTCTAAACAACCATCTTGCCTGCTCTGTCCTCACTGATTGGTCTAAACAACCATCTTGCCTGCTCTGTCCACACTGATTGGTCTAAACAACGATCTTGCCTGCTCTGTCCTCACCGATTGGTCTAAACAACTATCTTGCCTGCTCTGTCCTCACTGATTGGTCTAAACAACTATCTTGCCTGCTCTGTCCACACTGATTGGTCTAAACAACGATCTTGCCTGCTCTGTCCACACTGATTGGTCTAAACAACGATCTTGCCTGCTCTGTCCACACTGATTGGTCTAAACAACGATCTTGCCTGCTCTGTCCACACTGATTGGTCTAAACAACGATCTTTCCTGCTCTGTCCTCACTGATTGGTCTAAACAACGATCTTGCCTGCTCTGTCCTCACTGATTGGTCTAAACAACTATCTTGCCTGCTCTTTCCTCACTGATTGGTCTAAACAACTATCTTGCCTGCTCTCTCCACACTGATTGGTCTAAACAACTATCTTGCCTGCTCTGTCCACACTGATTGGTCTAAACAACTATCTTGCCTGCTCTGTCCACACTGATTGGTCTAAACAACTATCTTGCCTGCTCTGTCCTCACTGGTTGGTCTAAACAACCATCTTGCCTGCTCTGTCCTCACTGATTGGTCTAAACAACGATCTTGCCTGCTCTGTCCTCACTGATTGGTGAAGTCGTTTAATGAGCTCAATGTAAACAACAGTTGATTTCACCAGTTGAAAACGGAACAGGAAAGGAACCGGTCCTCGTCTTGGTTTGAACCGGTCCTAGTCTTGGTTTGAACCGGTCCTCGTCTTGGTTTGAACCGGTCCTAGTCTTGGTTTGAACCGGTCCTAGTCTTGGTTTGAACCGGTCCTCGTCTTTTGGTTTGAACCGGTCCTCGTCTTGGTTTGAACCGGTTCTCGTCTTGGTTTGAACCGGTCCTCGTCTTTTGGTTTGAACCGGTCCTCGTCTTTTGGTTTGAACCGGTCCTCGTCTTTTGGTTTGAACCGGTCCTCGTCTTTTGGTTTGAACCGGTCCACGTCTTGGATTGAACCGGTCCTCGTCTTGGTTTGAACCGGTTCAGAACGTTATTTTGCCGGTCGGAAACAGTGGAACGGAATTTAAAAATCCGGTTCTGATCAGAACGAAACAAATGTAAAATAATGTTGGTTCTAACCCCTTGTAACGAGTCAGTAGTCAGTACACACCATTGAAGTGGAATAGGGTGGACATTATAATCCTAACCTCAGCGGTTCTGGGGATGGGTACACTATAGATGGACGGAGAGAGAGAGAGCTTGATTAAACCTTGATTAAATCATTTCTCTACATGTCCTAGAATAGTATTTTTAATTAATGAGCCTATTCATCATTTCCTGATTCCACCTGTCATTACATCATCATAGAGCCATAGGGTCAACGCCGCTGATGTAGAAAGAGATTCTCTTTATATCAAATCAAATTTATTTATATAGCCCTTCGTACATCAGCTGATATCTCAAAGTGCTGTACAGAAACCCAGCCTAAAACCCCAAACAGCAAACAATGCAGGTGTAAAAGCACGGTGGCTAGGAAAAACTCCCTAGAAAGGCCAAAACCTAGGAAGAAACCTAGAGAGGAACCGGGCTATGTGGGGTGGCCAGTCCTCTTCTGGCTGTGCCGGGTAGAGATTATAACAGAACATGACCAAGATGTTCAAATGTTCATAAATGACCAGCATGGTCAAATAATAATAAGGCAGAACAGTTGAAACTGGAGCAGCAGCACAGTCAGATGGACTGGGGACAGCAAGGAGCCATCATGTCAGGTAGTCCTGGGGCACGGTCCTAGGGCTCAGGTCCTCCGAGAGAGAGAAAAAAAGAAAGAGAGAATTAGAGAGCATATGTGGGGTGGCCAGTCCTCTTCTGGCTGTGCCAGGTGGAGATTATAACAGAACGTGGCCAAGATGTTCAAATGTTCATAAATGACCAGCATGGTTGAATAATAGTAAACAGAACAGTTGAAACTGGAGCAGGAGCATGGCCAGGTGGACTGGGGACAGCAAGGAGTCCTCATGTCAGGTAGTCCTGGGACATGGTCCTAGGGCCCAGGCCAGTTGAAACTGGAGCAGCAGCATGGCCAGGTGGACTGGGGACAGCAAGGAGTCATCATGTTAGGTAGTCCTGGGGCATGGTTCTAGGGCTCAGGTCCACCGAGAGAGAGAAAGAAAGAGAGAAGAGAGAATTAGAGAACGCACACTTAGATTTACACAGGACACCGAATAGGACAGGAGAAGTACTCCAGATAAACAAACTGACCCTAGCCCCCGACACATAAACTACTGCAGCATAAATACTGGAGGCTGAGACAGGAGGGGTCAGGAGACACTGTGGCCCCATCCGAGGACACCCCCGGACAGGGCCAAACAGGAAGGATATAACCCCACCCACTTTGCCAAAGCACAGCCCCCACACCACTAGAGGAAATCTTCAACCACCAACTTACCATCCTGAGACAAGGCCGAGTATAGCCCACAAAGATCTCCGACACGGTACAACCCAAGGGGGTGGGGGGAACCAGACAGGCCGACCACAACAGTGAATCAACCCACCCAGGTGACGCATCCCCCCCCAGGGACGGCACGAGAGAGCCCCAGCAAGCCAGTGACTCAGCCCCGTAACAGGGTTAGAGGCAGAGAATCCCAGTGGAAAAAGGGGAACCGGCCAGGCAGAGACAGCAAGGGCGGTTCGTTGCTCCAGAGCCTTTCCGTTCACCTTCCCACTCCTGGGCCAGACTACACTCAATCATATGACCCACTGAAGAGATGAGTCTTCAGTAAAGACTTAAAGGTTGAGACCGAGTTTGCGTCTCTGACATGGGTAGGCAGACCGTTCCATAAAAATGGAGCTCTATAGGAGAAAGCCCTGCCTCCAGCTGTTTGCTTAGAAATTCTAGGGACAATTAGGAGGCCTGCGTCTTGTGACCGTAGCGTACGTATAGGTATGTACGGCAGGACCAAATCAGAGAGGTAGGTAGGAGCAAGCCCATGTAATGCTTTGTAGGTTAGCAGTAAAACCTTGAAATCAGCCCTTGCTTTGACAGGAAGCCAGTGTAGAGAGGCTAGCACTGGAGTAATATGATCAAATTTTTATTCATCAGAGTTAGGTCACAAAAATTCAGAGCTGGTAACACCATGCAATATAGGATTTAATTTAAGAGAGATGTTACTAATTTCACCTTCCCAGCATACAGCTGTGCTCTCTGATGACGTCAGTTGTGGTATTTGACGTACATCATTACCATTGTGCGTTTCTACGGGAATTATTATTCAACACCTGGGATTTGAACTCATAACCTCTCGGGTTCACGGCATTCCGTTCTTCCTGCAAAGCCACCCTGCCTGTGTCACAGAATGATTTCAACCTGTATTCCCACACTTTGCACTTCGGAGTAGATCAAAACTCTGTTCATAAAAGTGAAGTACACTCAAGCAAAACTCTCATATTCATCATAAAACATTGAAAATAAGTCAATAAGTAACTGAAATCAATGGTGAGAAAATAGTCCGATTAATTGATTACTGACAGACGTGGTGTCGTAGCGAAAAGAACGGAACGCCGTGGACCAAGAGGTTGTGAGTTCAAATCCCAGGTGAGGACATGTTGAATGATAATTACTGTAGAAATGTAATCGTGTACGTCAACGTGTGAGTGTGAGTGTGAGTGTGGATGTGGGTCACACAAGACAGCTCTGTAAAGCACCAATGATTGGACTCCTCTGTTACACCTCATCTGCCACTATATCAGGAGGTGATGACAGTGTATCAGGAGGTGATGACAGAGTATCAGGTGGTGATGACAGAGTATCAGGTGGTGATGACAGAGTATCAGGTGGTGATGACCGATGACTGTAACAGTGTATCAGGAGGTGATGACAGAGTACTGTAGCAGTGTATCAGGTGGTGATGACAGAGGACTGTAACAGTATATCAGGTGGTGATGACAGATGACTGTAACAGTGTATCAGGAGGTGATGACAGCACACTGTAGCAGTGTATCAGGTGGTGATGACAGAGGACTGTAACAGTATATCAGGTGGTGATGACAGATGACTGTAACAGTGTATCAGGTGGTGATGACAGAGTACTGTAGCAGTGTATCAGGTGGTGATGACAGAGTACTGTAACAGTGGATCAGGAGGTGATGAGAGTACTGTAACAGGAGGTGATGACAGAGTACTGTAGCAGTGTATCAGGTGGTGATGACAGTGTACTGTAGCAGTGTATCAGGTGGTGATGACAGAGTACTGTATCAGGAGGTGATGACAGAGGACTGTAGTAGGAGGTGATGACAGAGTACTGTAACAGTGTATCAGGTGGTGATGACAGAGTACTGTAACAGTGTATCAGGTGGTGATGACAGAGGACTGTAGTAGGAGGTGATGACAGAGTACTGTAACAGTGTATCAGGAGGTGATGACAGAGTACTGTAACAGTGTATCAGGTGGTGATGACAGAGTACTGTAGCAGTATATCAGGTGGTGATGACAGAGTACTGTAGCAGTGTATCAGGTGGTGATGACAGAGTACTGTAGCAGTGTATCAGGTGGTGATGACAGAGTACTGTAACAGTGGATCAGGAGGTGATGAGAGTACTGTAACAGGAGGTGATGACAGAGTACTGTAGAAGTGTATCAGGTGGTGATGACAGTGTACTGTAGCAGTGTATCAGGTGGTGATGACAGAGTACTGTATCAGGAGGTGATGACAGAGGACTGTAGTAGGAGGTGATGACAGAGTACTGTAACAGTGTATCAGGTGGTGATGACAGAGTACTGTAACAGTGTATCAGGTGGTGATGACAAAGGACTGTAGTAGGAGGTGATGACAGAGTACTGTAACAGTGTATCAGGAGGTGATGACAGAGTACTGTAACAGTGGATCAGGTGGTGATGACAGAGTACTGTAACAGTGTATCAGGTGGTGATGACAGAGGACTGTAGTAGGAGGTGATGACAGAGTACTGTAACAGTGTATCAGGTGGTGATGACAGAGTACTGTAACAGTGTATCAGGTGGTGATGACAGAGGACTGTAGTAGGAGGTGATGACAGAGTACTGTAACAGTGTATCAGGTGGTGATGACAGAGGACTGTAGTAGGAGGTGATGACAGAGTCCTGTAACAGTGTATCAGGAGGTGATGACAGTGTACTGTAACAGTGTATCAGGAGGTGATGACAGTGTACTGTAACAGTGTATCAGGTGGTGATGACAGTGTACTGTATCAGTGTATCAGGTGGTGATGACAGTGTATCAGGTGGTGATGACAGTGTACTGTATCAGTGTATCAGGTGGTGATGACAGTGTACTGTAGCAGTGTGTCAGGTAGTGATGACAGTGTACTGTATCAGTGTATCAGGTGGTGATGACAGTGTACTGTAGCAGTGTGTCAGGTAGTGATGACAGCGTACTGTACCAGTGTATCAGGTGGTGATGACAGAGGACTGTAGTAGGAGGTGATGACAGAGTACTGTAACAGTGTATCAGGTGGTGATGACAGTGTACTGTAACAGTGTGTCAGGTGGTGATAACAGCATGGCAGTCTCTGGCAGGCTGTGATGACAGTTTTCAGCTGTTATCATCTGCTCTTTCCTACCCGCTGGCACCACTACACTCAAGGAGAGATGCTGTCCTGGCTGGGGGTGAAATGCTGTCCTGGCTGGGGGGAGATGCTGTCCTGGCTGGGGGAGATGCTGTCCTGGCTGGGGGAGATGCTGTCCTGGCTGGGGGGAATGCTGTCCTGGCTGGGGTCCTGGTTGGGGGAAATGCTGTCCTGGCTGGGGGTGAAATGCTGTCCTGGCTGGGGGAGATGCTGTCCTGGCTGGGGGAGATGCTGGGCTGGGGGGAGATGCTGTCCTGGCTGGGGAGATATGCGGAGATATGCTGTCCTGGCTGGGGAGATATGCTGTCCTGGCTGGGGGATATGCTGTCCTGGTTGGGGGAAATGCTGTTCTGGCTGGGGGAGATGCTGTCCTGGCTGGGGGGAGATGCTGTTCTGGCTGGGGAGAGATGCTGTCCTGGCTGGGGGAGATGCTGTCCTGGCTGGGGGGAGATGCTGTTCTGGCTGGTGGGGGAGATGCTGTCCTGGCTGGGGGGAGATGCTGTCCTGGCTGGGGGGAGATGCTGTCCTGGCTGGGGGGAGATGCTGTTCTGGCTGGGGGTGATGCTGTCCTGGCTGGGGATCTGACAGGGGTGAGGTGCCACTATACAGGCACTGACAGGGACAACACAGACACCTCTAGAAGACTGCTGTAGCTGGGTGAGAGAGAATGAGAGTGAGAGAGTGAGATGAAGATAAAGAGATAGATAGAGAGACTTAAAGGGTGTTTGGAGATTTTCAAAAGCTTTTAACTACCACACTGATCGCACCCGTAGCCACGGTAGAACAGGGACTTCAGGGAGTTGCTTTTTCCTTGCGGTAGCGCTATCCAAAATACATTTCAGCTGTAAAGCTAATGAGAGACAAATATAACTGCAGGAAACATCTGAATGGAGCATCTGCTGCCGGTTTCAGGGGAACGAGTCCAGTCCCTCACAGAGCCATGTATAGATACAGCCCATGTCCCTCCAGATGCACCAAGCCTGCTGGAGGCCCGTCGGCTGATTGGCCCGGCACGGTGGTACCCTCTCCCTGATTGGCCCGGCATTGGTGGTACTCTCTCCCTGATGGGTTGTTGTGCAGCTGGGTGATATTAACCGGGTTCCATTAACACTCCTTTCTGCTGATTCAGCTGAAACTTTATTTGAGACAAAGAGGCGTGCGTTTCCCATTGAGCAACAGTGACCTGTACAGTACATCTGTGGGTGCTTGGTACACTGCTGGAGATGTTAAACCTCACTAACATACAGAGGCACCTGTACAGTACATCTGTGGGTGCTTGGTACACTGCTGGAGATGTTAAACCTCACTAACATACAGCAGCACCTGTACAGTACATCTGTGGGTGCTTGGTACACTGCTGGAGATGTTAAACCTCACTAACATACAGAGGCAGCTATCGAGGACAGTGAAGAGTGACCGACAGGTGACAGTCAGCTGGGATAGCAACTACACAGCAGAAGGACTCCAAAATAGCACCCTATTCCCTATAAAGTGCACTACTTTAGACCCCTATGGGTCCTGAGGGCTCCTTCCGTTGGATCCAGATCCACTGGCTGCCTCTTTCAGCTGCTTGACAAACTGCTCTGACGGTCTGCTGCAGAGCCTGTCCATGGATTCCAAGTTCTTTCAGCAACCTGATGATGGAAGAAGCCACGAATCCTCTTGCATCCCACTTCAACTGGCCAGACTTTTGCATTCCAGCCACGCTGAGTTGCGTCTGCTGCCAACTCTGTAACGCAGTTTTTTACGCTCGCAGGCCTCTTCAACAGAGTTTTCCCACGGGACTGTGGGCTCTATGATGTACACAGCCTTTCTTGAAGGGGACCAGAGTACCATGTCTGGCCTAAGGTTGGTAGAAGCAATCTCAGGTGGAAAAATGAGTTGCTGGCCAATATCGACAAGCATCTTCCAGTCCCGGGCCATGGCTAGGTGTCCAGTTTCTGGCTTCGTAGGAGGATGCTTGGGCCTTTTCTGTCTCTCACGAATGAATGCTGTTGTTTTGAAACATTATTAAGGGATTGCTTGTTTTTTATTAAGGAGGTAATGAATTGGTTGCATATGAAATGAGTAATATCAGCATGTAAACATTATTAAGGACTAGAATACAGTATATACATATGAAAAGAGTAATATCAGCATGTAAACATTATTAAGGACTAGAATACAGTATATACAGTGCCTTGTGAAAATATTCGGCCCCCTTGAACTTTGCAACCTTTTGCCACATTTCAGGCTTCAAACAAAGATATAAAACTGAAACTGTATTTTTTTAATATCAGTGAAGAATCAACAACAAGTGGGACACAATCATGAAGTGGAAACATTATTAAGACATTTATTGGATATTTCAAACTTTTTATAACAAATCAAAAACTGAAAAATTGGGGACTAGTGCAAAATTATTCAGCCCCTTTACTTTCAGTGGACTAGAATACAGTATATACATATGAAAAAGAGTAATATCAACAATTATTATTATTATTAATATCAGGTACAGCAAACTCTCTCCAAAGTTCAGTGAGGATCTCTGAATGATCCAATGTTGACCTAAATGACTAATGATGATAAATACAATCCACCTGTGTGTAATCAAGTCTCCGTATAAATGCACCTGCACTGTGATAGTCTCAGAGGTCCGTTAAAAGCGCAGAGAGCATCATGAAGAACAAGGAACACACCAGGCAGGACCGAGATACTGTTGTGAAGAACTTTAAAGCCGGATTTGGATACAAAAAGATTTCCCAAGCTTTAAATATCCCAAGGAGCACTGTGCAAGCGATAATATTGAAATGGAAGGAGTATCAGACCACTGCAAATCTACCAAGACCTGGCCGTCCCTCTAAACTTTCAGCTCATACAAGGAGAAGACTGATCAGAGATGCAGCCAAGAGGCCCATGATCACTCTGGATGAACTACAGAGATCTACAGCTGAGGTGGGAGACTCTGTCCATAGGACAACAATCAGTCGTATATTGCACAAATCTGGCCTTTATGGAAGAGTGGCAAGAAGAAAGCCATTTCTTAAAGATATCCATAAAAAGTGTCATTTAAAGTTTGCCACAAGCCACCTGGGAGACACACCAAACATGTGGAAGAAGGTGCTCTGGTCAGATGAAACCAAAATTGAACTTTTTGGCAACAATGCAAAACGTTATGTTTGGCGTAAAAGCAACACAGCGCATCACCCTGAACACACCATCCCCACTGTCAAACATGGTGGTGGCAGCATCATGGTTTGGGCCTGCTTTTCTTCAGCAGGGACAGGGAAGATGGTTAAAATTGATGGGAAGATGGATAGAGCCAAATACAGGACCATTCTGGAAGAAAACCTGATGGAGTCTGCAAAAGACCTGAGACTGGGACGGAGATTTGTCTTCCAACAAGACAATGATCCAAAACATAAAGCAAAATCTACAATGGAATGGTTAAAAAAAAACATATCCAGGTGTTAGAATGGCCAAGTCAAAGTCCAGACCTGAATCCAATCGAGAATCTGTGGAAAGAACTGAAAACTGCTATTCACAAATGCTCTCCATCCAACCTCACTGAGCTCGAGCTGTTTTGCAAGGAGGAATGGGACAAAAATTCAGTCTCTCGATGTGCAAAACTGATAGAGACATACCCCAAGCGACTTACAGCTGTAATCGCAGCAAAAGGTGGCGCTACAAAGTATTAACTTAAGGGGGCTGAATAATTTTGCACGCCCAATT